>NW_019944315.1:0-26765 GCF_002910315.2 Salvelinus sp. IW2-2015 | reverse complement strand
ATGATTCCTTTTACGCTCAACAGAGTCATTTCATATTCGCACTCACTCTTGAATGGGCAAAAAACGATTCTATTCTTCTTACTATAAAAATATTCAATGTCTTTTGCATGACAATAACCGGCTGACAAAATGTCATGACCGCCACAGCCCTCCACACACACACACACGCACACGCACACGCACACGCACACGCACACGCACACGCACACACACACACACACACACACCTGTTCAAATAAAGGTGAAATGACAATGCTCACCTCTTGTTGAAGGGGTTGTCCCCGGTGATCACGTGGCTGCCCTCTGGTCCAACCAGGAAGCGGATGCGTTGGTAGAAGGAGCGTGCGGCATGCTGGGGCATCAGGCTGGACGGGCTCTGACTGATGATGTCAGAGGGGTCCGGGGAGCCGCGGCAGTACGTCTGGGTCTGACAGGATGTCTGGAGGCAACAGTCTGGGTCCATACAGTCAACCAGGCCGTCTGAGAGAGATAGAGAGTTATGAAGAGGCAAACAAGAGGAGTAAGGAATGGGATCCAGATCAGATTCTCTCTGATAACTCTAAAGGAACCAAATACAGTGAATTCACCAACAACATACTTTTCACCAAGTTAAAAACAAATCTACCTCCAGATGCTCTTTTTGTCAGGTGGTCAAGGGTTTGTTTTGTTATAAGTGGCTGTATTCGGTTGGGCTTTCAGAATGTGGTTGGCCGTGTTCCTGTGAGAGTGAATAGCAGGCCCAGTTGTTCAAAGTTATTAGTCAACCTCTAACCCCTGGCTGTGGTGACAAACTGCCTGGTTCCTCCATCCTGACTGGTGCCTTGGATGGGATAACTGTAGGCTAAATATACTGTTGGAGTCTCACCGTTAGGTAGGTTAGTGAGGGAGGGAGAGAAAGAGAGAGAGCAAGAGAGAGGGAGCGAGAGAGAGAGAGAGAGCAAAGAGAGTGAGAGACAGCGAGAGTGAGAGTGCGAGAGCGAGCGAGAGAGAGAGAGAGTGCGAGAGCGAGAGAGAGCGAGACAAAGAGAAAGAGAATGGAACATAAAGAAAGCGTGTGAAAGAAAGTGTGAGTGAGTGAGTGAGTGAGAAAGAAGGAAAGTGGAGAGGGATAGAGAGAAAGAGAGAGAAATAAAGGAGAAAGAGATCTCTCTACTACTTCAACAGCCTGCCTGCCTGCTGTTTTCCAAGGCCTTTTGTGTGGGAATGAGATTTGCTCCGTCTCCCACAGGTGACGCCCACAGGAAAGGGGGAGAGGGGGAGAGGAGAAGAGGAGGAGAGGAGGAGAGAAGGAGAGGAGGAGAGGAAAAAGAGCGGTGGAAGAAAGGAGGGCGGTAGGATGTGGAGCTCATGAAAGGCTGATATTCGTCTTTGTTAGGTTATTAAAAGCTCGGCGTACATCTGGCAACCAGCTACCACCGGGCGGGGGGGGGTGATAAAAACCTTGCCGCCGCGATTGACGCACCCCCACCTCGTCACTCCTCCACCCCTCCCTCATCCCCCTCTTCCAAAACTAATCAGGATGTGACTTGTTCCTTCTTCTACTTTTTTATTAACAGGCCTCTATAGTGGTGACGCCAGCGCCTTCTTCAGTCTGAGCTTTACAGAGTGGAGAGATCCACATGTTATGTGGTTGTGGGTTCAATCCCAGCAAGGATCACACACAATACGCACAGTTCAAATGTATGAACTCCCTGTACTGGAAGTGACTTCTAATGAAAATGTCTGGCATGTAACGTAATGTAGCCCAGAGCCAAAGACATATGTCCATTTTGTGACAACGTAATGTCAAATCAAACTTCTTACATCAGCTGATATCTCAAAGTGCTGTACAGAAACCCAGCCTAATGGACAATAAGGTTTTCTTCTACATGTCTCACCTCCTTCGTTATCCTTGCCGTCGGTGCAGAGGGTCTCCATGGCGACGTCGCACCCCGCCCCACGCCACCCGGACTGGCAGACGCAGTGCCATCCGTTCTGGTCCAGGGTACAGCGGCCGTTGTTGTTACACAGGCCTGGGCAGCCCTCTGTAGCAGACCAGAGTATGGAGAGTTAATACACACTCACACACATAGGAGGGTTGTGTGTGTATGGGGAAGGGGGGAGTGTGTGTGGCTGAGGGTGTGTGTGTGTGCGTGTGTGTGCGTGCATGCATAGGTGAGAATAAGGGAGGGAGAGTGTGTGAGTGCACTTGTGTATCTCATATCAACATTGTGGTGTGTGTCTGTATGTTGGTGCTTCTCTGTGATTCAGCATTGTGTGTGTGTGAACACATGCGTGACTGTGTCCTCCTTTTTCGAGATCACCCCTCTCAGTTTTTCGATGAGAACAAACAAATGAACAATCAACATAAACCGATTTAGATGAACAGGTAGATAACCAACCAAAATGAAAAGGTTTCTGGTGAACTTAACGTATAACCCGACAGTGTGACATATAATCAGACAGTTAGACAGGCCTGTGAAATGCACAGATGTTGTAAATTCACATGAACGATAGAAGCCTCGTGAAGAACCATTCGTCAACCTCGTTAACCGTTGAAGAATTGGAAAGAAAATATGAATTTGGCCTTAATTAAGTCAAGTAAGAGAGGATGTCAGAAATACAACTGTTGGAAATGGAAATTGAGTAGAGAGCAAAATGAATCAAAAAGCACCATACCCTACATAAGAAGAAGCCCAAATAAAACGTGTCATTAATTTCAGGGAGATTTAATAATGACAATGTCCCAAAATAGCCCAAATCAAACAGAATCAGAAATCAAAGAACCCAAACGAAAGACCTAAATCGATTTTCCTCTGCCTTCTTCAGTTTTTGATAGTAGTAGYTATTGGCACATCCATGTGAAGCTACAATACAATAGGGACACAAAGTATAGGGAGGGCTCTGGCTTGAGTCCCTGCCTCCACAGCTATACTTTATGCCTCGGTCACATTCCTTTACACAGAATAATAACAAACAAGAGAATAATACAATTGTAATCATATAGAAGCAAAGCCCAGGAGGAAGTGAAAGCAGCCCAGCGACTAGGCTAGACAGTCAGGAGGTCATACAGGCCGCGGATGCATGGAAACAGGACCAACAAGGATTTTCCAACAAAACGGAAGAACCATGTGTGAAGGGTGGTCAGTGGTGTGTAGGTTGCGTGTGTGTGTGTAGGTGTGTGTGTTTGAGTTTTGGGAATTCCAAACAAAATGGCAGACGTGTGTTTGTGTATGTGTGTACAGTATGCGTGTGTTTGTGTGTGTGTGTGTGTGTGTGTGTGTGCGTGCGTGTTGGAAACAGGTTTTAAGACAGACAAGAATGGAGATAACCAGAAAAAGGACCACAAAAAACAGTGAGAGACTGGTACAAAGACACGTTTACGCCGTGCTTCAAGACAAGAGATAAAGAAAGAAAGAAAGAGAGAGAGAGGGAAAAACAGGAGAGCGGAGAGTGATTGTTCATGACAATCTCCCTGGGGCTTTTGTATGAATTACCTTTAAATCCTGCGATTAGGGGGGGCCAAGGAAAAGGAGAAAAATTTGGGAAAGAAAAATGAACAAAAAAAACTCAGTACTTCAGTCTCTGTGAAGGAGGTTGCAGACCGACTGACAAACACATAAAAGGAGAGAGAGAGAGAGAGAGAGAGGAAGGGAGGAGGCAGGATTCCGTGGACATACTGTTGGAAGACAGGGGGATACAGAGAAAGGAAGACAGAGCGAGAGAGAGAGAGACTGATACGGAGAGATCACTCTGTGTGCGTTGGAGATAGCTCTGTTGGAAGGTCGAGGGTCGAGGGTTAAAGAAGTAGTCCATATCTCCACTTCAGCTTAAAGGTCTCCAATTCTTAGTTCTCTACAAAAGGCATTGATGGTGCTAGTATAACACCATCAATTTATTAAACAAATAAACATATAATCACGTTGTTTGGACGTTTTAAGGTGCCATTCTTCATTGTCAATTCGGGGAAAGCAAAAAACCAAACAAAAGAAAAGACTGACACGTATACAAAAAGCATTGAGGCAAAGCATCAGGGATAACACCCCTGCTTTAAGAAAAAAATGCCTAGTCAGCTACTGGAGCTTAGATGACGTTATTTCAATGTTATTCTATCGGGCCGCTGGAACGTTTGTGGCCTCGCCCGGTGCCCAACGCGTGGGCGTTCGAGAGCAGTGGTTGGTGGGTTATGTGGGCTAAAACACGCCCCAGTTCAGTTCTACCATGCCTGGTAGTTACCCATGCTCCAAGAAAGGACATGATATTGGATTTCCCCCACAGTACCAAGACATGAAGACATGAGAAACAAATAGTCACAGTGACAACAATAGAAGACTGAATCACTGAATCAATGAATCAATACATCAATGAATCGGAATCAGAGAAAAGAAAGAGAGAGAGAGGAGGGTTACTGGGAATCTATGGCCGGTCACATGTACCACAAAGCACGATGGGGGGAGGGGGGCAGAAGAAAGAGAGACCACAGTACCTTTGACTCTAATATCCGGATTGTGAGCTTGAAAGAGAAAAAAGGAGAGAGAGAGAAAGAGAGGAGAGCGAGCGGTTAAGGAGAGGAGAAAAAAACAGGGCAGACTATTTACCTGAGTGTTAGTAGTGTACTTACGAGCACAGGCGCCCTTACACACTCGCGCACACACACCACATGTGTTTGAAAATGTGATGGATATCCCATGTGACACAGAGTGTGTGTGGCCGCAACCATCCTCACATGTAAACCTCTAGGATTTCTCTCGGCGTTGTGACGGGGGGGTGGGAGAGCGGGAGATTAAATAGACGGAAGATACATACTTTATCAGACACTTGGCTTGTTGTGACGTATCAGCGTAGGAATGTTGTACGTATAAGTGTTGTACATATACATATGTGTGTGTGTCAATCTGTTGTCTTATATCGCCAACACCCAGTCCCTAAATTGCTTACACAATCTTAGATGTCGTTGCTATAACTTCACACTAACATACACACAAATTCCCTCAGATGTTGCTTGCTGTAACTTCACACCAGCTCACACATACACACACTGGCTCAGGTGGCAGCTTGATTGGCCGTCATCCTTTTCCCAGAGTGGAACAGGATCCCTTAACAGAACTAATGGGGCGTCAGGGTTCCCAATGAAACGTCAGGGTTAAGAAAACAGCAGCAATCATCCCTGAACCCTGAGCAAAGGGGCAGCAATTTACCAGCTAATTGCACTAAAGATTTCTCAGTTTACTGTCATATTCACCACATGGGGACAGGGAGGAGTCTGTGTGTGTGTGTGTGTGTGTGTGTTGTTGTGTGTGTGTGTGTGTGTGTGGTGTTGTGTTGTGTGTGTTGGTGTGTGTTGTGTGTGTGTGTGTGTGTGTGTGTGTGGTGTGTGTGTGTGGTGTGTGTGTGGTGCCTATGGGTCAAGCTGCAGAATTAATCAGCCTCTTATAGACATCAATGCTTCATTATTTGTCGGGACAATTCTAGGCGGCTGCTGATTAAAGTGACATTAATCTGGAAACAATTATTAATTCACAACGTCCAGACCCATTCAATCCCCACCCTGAGTAAAGATGGAGATGGAGAGGAGGAGAGGAGAGGGGATGAAGGGGAGGGTAGAGAGATGATAGGGGGAACGGAGAGAGAGGAGCAGAGGGGTAGATGGAGAGGGGCAGAAAGAGACAGAGATGGGAGAAGAGAGAGAGAAGAAGAGAGAAGGAGAAAGAAGAGAGGAGAGGAACGAGAAAGAGGATCAGTAGATGAGAAGAGAAGAGAGAGAGAAGAGAAGAAGAAAGAAGAAGAGGGTAGAAGGAAGAAATAGAGAGGAGAGGAGAGAGAGAGAAGAGAAGAGAGAGAGAGAAGAATGAGAGAGAAGAGAGAGAGAGAGAGAGATGAGAGAGGAGGAGAGAGAGGAGAGAGAGAGAGAAGAAGAGAGAGAAGAGAGAGAGAGAGAGAGAGAGAGAGAGAAGAGAGAGAGAGAGAGAGAGAGAGAGGAGAAGAGAGAGAGAGAGAGAGAGAGAGAGAGAGAAGAGAGAGAGAGAGAGAGAAGAGAGAGAGGAGAGAGAGAGAGAGAGGGAGAGAGAGAGAGAGAGGAAGAAGAGAGAGAGAAGGGAGAGAAGAGAGAGAAGAGAGAGCGGGGTAGAGGCACCGGCATGTATCCATTGATTTTAACATTATCTTAATTAACATTTACTGCGCTGGGGGCCTTTAACAACCCCCTCGCTCCAGAGTGTGCCTACCATAAAAACAGGGGGGCCTCCTCTTAGACTTGAATCTGCATTCAAGCCAAAGTGCTCCAGAACCCATTGAGGACAATTGAAAACACTACCCACCCCTCCCCAATCAATCCCCAACTTTTATTACTGAGCTATGAGACTATGATCCTCATTCACTTGATCTATAGTAGACGCACACACATACACACACCACACACACACACACAACACACACACACACACAACACCACACCCACACACAACACACACACACACACACACACACACACACCACACACACACACAACACACACACACACACAGTGATAGCGTATATAAACGGTAGTGTGTGGACTTGTGGCTTACACTGACGGAGCTACCAGCTGTTAAGAGAGAAGCCAGATCAGTGGTAACACAGAACAGCCATCAGCAGTACTGAGAGGGGGATTATGGGCTTCCTATTCCCAAGCAAAGTCTTGAGTGTAGCAGCGGTTAATTAACTATTGAACACAGTTACCGGAATTTTTGGCCTTTTGTGAATACATTTGACTATTTTAACTACAATGAGTTCACAAACCACTGTGTTTTGTGTGTGTGTTTTTATGAAACGCTAACCTTGAACAGTTTATTTTTCGTGTTTTAAAAGACAAATCACTACAAGGAATGCTACGTAGCTAGTAGCTGAATCTGAAGTTGAGGTGGGGAGGGACACAGAGACAACTCATTTTGGTCTCTCATTTCAGTGAAATATCATAGTAGATGGTTTGAATATGTTGTAACGGAGCGAGAGAGGAGTATATATGTGTGTGTTGTCTAGCGCGGGCATGGCAGCCTTGGATGATAATGAAGCGAACCATCAGGCGATACACGTGGACACTGCAGCAACACAGTAGAACAGAACAACCACACAGGACATCTGGGGAGAAATAGAACCAGACACACAGACATCTGGGGAGAAACGAAAGACAACAGACTCTGGGGAGAGAACAGACCACAACACAGCAAGAACTTGGGGGAGAACATACAACGCAAAACACACAGACACCTCGGGGAGAAACAGAACAGACACACAGACATCTGGGGGAGAAACCAGAACAGACAAAGCAGACATCTGGGAGAAACAGAACAAGACACACAGACATCTGGGGAGAAAAGAACAGAACCAGAGACACACAGACATCTGGAGGAGAGACACAGAACAACAGAACACCACCAGACATGACATCTGGGGAGAAAACAGAACCAGACACAGCAGAAGCATCTGGGGAGCAAAGCAGAAACAGAGACACACAGCATCTGGGAGAGGACACAGAACGAATGACACACACAGACACTCTGGGGAGAAACAGAAGCAGACACTACAGACACATCTGGGGAGAAACAGAACGACAGCACAACATCTGGGAGAAACAGACAACAGACGACACACAGAATCTGGGGAGAAACAGAACCAGACACACAGACATCTGGGGAGAAGAACAGAAGCAGACCACAGTCACTCTATGGGGAGGAAACACAGAAGAGAACCCAGACATCGGAGAAAACCGAGACTGCCTGGGGAGAAACAAGAACCAGACACACAGAATCTGAGGGAGAACAGAACAGACACAGATCAACAGTAGACTGGGGAGAAACAGAGCAAATCCAGACACAGAGCCAGTCCTGGGGAAAACAGAACCAGACATACAGACATCTGGGGGAAATCAGAACCAAGAACACACGACAAAAGGTCTGGGAGAAAAAGAACCAGACACAACGATAGATCAGACATCTGGGAGAAAATAGAACCAGAACACCAGACGGGGAATAGACAGACACCGACATTGCGAGAAACAGAACCAGCACACCAGACAGCTGGGGAGAACAAGAACCAAGAACACCTAAACGCGATCCTGGGGAGAACAGCACAGACATCCAGCACACAGACAGGTGGAACAGACCGCAGAAACACAGCATGGGAGTAACGCAGTTCAGGCATCTGGCGGAAGTGAACAAACAGACACACAGACATGTGGGGAGAAGAATGAACCAGACACACAGATCTGGGGGAAAACAGAACAGACGACACAGAGACATCTGGTGGAAAACGAAGGTCCACGAGCACACAGACAGCTGCGGGAGAACAGAACCTATGACACCCAGAGATTCCACCTGGAGAAACACGAACCAGACCTACCAGGACATCTGCAGGATGAGTGAAACGACAGGCAGACACGATGGGAGACACAGACAGCACACAGAACATCTGGGGAGAACCATGACACCAGACACCCATGAGCTGCTGGAGAAAGCCAGGAACCAGACACAGCAAGACATCTGGGGAGAAACAGAACAGGTCAACGACAGACAGACATCTGGGGGAAGAACGCGCAAAACTTGGAAACAGCGAACGGACACACAGACATCGTGGGGAGAAACGGACGAACTCACGAACCACACAGACATCTGACGTGGGAGAAACAGACGCAGACGAACAACGGACAGACATCTGGGAGAAACAGAAGACAGAACACACCAGAGATCTGGTGAGAAAACGAATGACACACAGAACAGTGCTGGGACGAAACAGAAGCAACACACAGGACATGTGGGAGACCAACAGAAACACAGAGCCCACGGCGAGAACATCTGGGTGAGCCAGTGAACCAGACTCACGAAAGTCTGGGAGATCACAACAAGACACAGAGCCTCAGGGGGAGACAAACCAGATATACTCCATAAAGCATCCAGACATATCTGGGGAGATAGAAACGAACAGACCAGAGCATTCTGGCGGAAGAACCAGAGACAGAACACACCACAACATCTGTGGGGAGAATACATGACACCGGACACTCAAGGAATCTGGGCGAAGAAACAGAGACCAGACACACAGATCCATACATAGGGACAGAAGCAGACAGCACAGACATCGGAGAGAAACAGAATCAGCACAGATGGGGAAAAGAACCAGACACACAGACATCTGGGGAGAAACAGAACCAGACACACAGACATCTGGGAGAAACAGAACCAGACATACAGACATCTGGGGAGAAATAGAACCAGACACACAGACATCTTGGGGAGAAAAGAACCAGACACCACAGACATTCTGGGGAGAAACAGAACCAGACATAACCAGACATCTGGGGAGAAAAGAACCAGACACACACGACATCGCGGAGAATAGAACAGACAACAGACATCTGGGGAGAAACAGAACCAGACACACAGACATCTGGGGAGAAACAGAACCAGACACACATACATCTGGGGGATGCCAACACTCCAGGGGATAAGCAGGACCAGAGAGGAAAAAGACCAGACATACACACATTCTGGGGAGAAATTCCAGACAGACAGACATCTGGGGAGAAACAGAACCAGAAACACACATCTGGGCGAAGAACTGAACCGAGACAGTAACAGGACCAATCGTGGAGACAGGAGAAACAGCAGACAGACACACAACATCTGGGAGAGAAAAAGGAACCAGACACTACAGATACTGTCTGGGAAATAGACGCAGGACTACAGAATCTGAGGCGAAATAGAAACCAAAATACAGACAGTCTGGGGAGGTAAGAACAGACACACAGAGAGAACCAGACACCCAGACATCTGGGGAAGACAGAAAGCAGACACACAGATACATCTGGGGAGAACAGAAGACAGACACACAGACATCTGGGGAGAAACGCAACCAGACACACAGACATCTGAGGGAAAACAGAAACCAGAACACCAGAATCAGGCGGAAAACAGACAACGGCACGACACTCTGGGGCGAGAAACGACGAAACCAGACACACATACATCTGGGGAGAAACGAACCAGACACACAAGACATCTGGGGGGATACAGAACGAGACACGCAAAATCGGGGAGGAGAAACCAACCAGACACACAGACATCTGGGGAGAAACAGAACCAGACACACAGACATCTCGGCCGAGAAACAGAACCCAGACACAAAGACATCTGGGAGACGAAACAGAACCGACACACAGACATTGCTGAGAAACAGAAAACCAAGACAACAGACATCTGGAGACAGAGCAAGCACAGAACAGACTGCGAGGACCGACAGACACTGAGCAAAGCAGTGAACGCCCATCATCTGCTTGTGGTCGTGAGGCAGACTGCAGGACAGACGCTAGCTGGTCAGTGTTGGTGTGTTGTGCAGTGTGTCTGTGTGATGCTGTAGTGTGTGTAGCTGTTCGATGTTGTGCTGTCTGCTGTTGATGGTGTGTGGCAGTGCTAGTCGGTCCTACGTGACACAAATGGTATTGTAGGCTAATAGTGTGTCGTGCGTGCGTGGGGCGTGCGTGCGGTGCGCGTCGTTGCGTGGCTGTGCGTGCGTGCGTGCGAGTACTGGCTCGTAGGCGTGCGTGCCGTGCGTGCGCGAGGAGGGTAAGGAGAGGGAGGAGGGTAGCGGAAGGGGAGGAAACGAGTTGGTGTTCATGGTACAGAGTGTCTGTAGAGGAGAGGAGACGTTTTGCAGGTGCTAATGCCATATGATGTGTGTACAGTATGTGTGTCTGTGTGTTGAGGCATGTGTGGTGGTGCTGGCTGAGATATTGCTGGCTCTGCAGTGCTATTCTGGGCGATGGAGAGATGTGAGGGTGGGAGGGAGGGAGGGATGACTGACCACCAGTCTAGCCCCAGGAGAGGAAGGGCAGAGGGGGAGAACAGGGAGCCTGGGATGGGGTTCTGGAGCTGGACTGCTGAAGAAACCTTGGGGCAGTAAGTYTGCAGTTTCCTGGTTCTCAACTAATACACTCAGTCTCTGCCTGATCACCAGCTGCACTTCTCAGAACACACACMCACGCACCCACATACACACATGCACACACAACAATATTTTAACAATATTCCATACGTTACTTTAAAATCAGTCTCWGTCCCTAATGGCACCCTATTCCCTAAACAGCGCCTATAGGAGCGATTTGGGACACGTCTTCAGTGTAACTAAAGGAGACAGACCTACTGATGAGGTATTCAGAAGCCATAATAAGAAGAAGAAAAAGCAGAAGAAGAAGCAGAAGAAGCAGCAGAAGAAGAAGAACCTGTGGCTCTCTTAACAAAACCTGATGTCTACAGAAGGAACGAGGAGCATTGTGCAAGTCCATAAAAATTTACGTTTCTATCCTCCGCAGAAGAGTATTTTGGAACGCTGATAAAAAAAGATCATATGAGATCTTGGTTATTGGACGTGATTGTTATACAAACACATAGATGATTCAGTCTGTTTACTGTAACTCAAATCGTCAAGGGAAGACATTGTTATCGGTTTGTTGCTGCAAAATCCTTAGCAAACTCTTACATAAACTTGACATCATTTATTTCCAAGGAAGCACAAACGATTTCAGCCAATTGAAGTTGTTTTCTATTAAACAAGGATACTTCCACGTCTCAGAGACATCGACTCATTTGCTGCATTTTGCAAGCCGGAACATTAGAGTAAAATCAAGGACACTATTTTACCATCTCAATCACACACACACAACACAGTGACAACTTACTCAACCTATCATCACTGTGTTTTGTATGGAAAAGCAATACGCAGAGTAGAAATGAGCGGTGGACTACTTCCTTAAAGCCACTCAAAATGGAGATGCACCAAGTCACCTTGTGTGAGACAACGACAGAGAGAGAAAGAGATMGAGTGRSGTCTRAAATTATTGACACCCTCRATAAATATGGGCAATAATGACTGTAGAAAATACATCTGTGAAATAGTGAGCTATATTGAATGCTAAAAAAATGGGGAGATTATTTTATACTAATACAATTGCTCAGAGAAAAATATTTTGTTTAACAAGTAATATCTCAAAAAGGTAGRGGTCAAAGATATTGACACCCCTAGCACGCAATGACTACATCAAGCTTGTAGTCCAAACTTGTTGGATGCATTTGCTGTTTGTTTTGGTTGTGTTTTGGAGTCACTTTGATTGTAAATAAGAATAGAACATGTTTCTMAACACTTCTACATCAATGTGGAWTMTATCATGAGACATGCGATCGTGAATAACGATGAGTGAGAAAGTTCCAGAAGGTCAAAAGATCATACCCTCAAGACATGCTAACCTCTCACTGTTACCAATACCGGGGGACGTTAGCATGTCTTGGAGGTATGAACTTTGACCCTCTGGAACTTTCTCACCCATCATTATTCACGGCCGCGTGTCTCGGAGGAGAGGAGAAGACGACTTAATAACTACTGTGCTCTTCTCCTCTCTCATTCAACATTTGCTATGGAGGAAGGGTGGGGGGGGGGGTGTGTGTCTGTAGTAGAAAAGTCATGAAGGAAGGAGTAGGTAAACGTCACTGCCTCCTAACTCTCAATAAGTCTTCATGTTGTTATACCGTAGTTCCACTGCATATACAGTGGCAAGGAAAAGTACCTGGATTTCTGAATAAATTGGTCATAAAATTTGATCTGATCTTCATCTAGGTCACAACAATAGACAAACACAGTCCGCTTAAACTAATAACACACAAACAATTATACGTTTTCATGTGTTTATTGAACACACCGTGTAAACATTCACAGTGCAGGGTGGGAAAGGTATGTGAACCCTTGGATTTAATAACTGGTTGACCCTCCTTTGGCAGCAATAACCTCAACCAAATGTTTTCTGTAGTTGCGGATCAGACCTGCACAAMGGATCAGGATCAGACCTGCACARCAGTCAGGAGGAATTTTGGACCATTCCTCTTTACAAAACTGTTTCAGTTCAGCAATATTCTTGGGATGTCTGGCGTGAACTTCTCTCAAGGTCATGCCACAGCATCTCAATCGGGTTGAGATTAGGACTCTGACTGGGCCACTCCAGAAGGCGTATTTTCTTCTGTTGAAGCCATTCTGTTGTTGATTTACTTCTGAGTTTTGGGTCGTTGTCCTGTTGCATCACCTAACTTCTGTTGAGCTTCAATTGGTGGACAGAAAGCCTAACATTCKCCTGCAAAATGTATTGATAAACTTGGGATTTTCCATCGATGATAGCAAGCTTTCCAGGCCCTGAGGCAGCAAAGCAGTCCCAAACCATGATGCTCCCTCCACCATATTTTACAGTTGGGATGAGGTTTTGATGTTGGTGTGTTGTGCCTTTGTTTCCCCACACATAGTGTTGTGTGTTCCTTCCAAACAACTCAACTATAGTTTCATCTGTCCACAGAATATTTTGCCAGTAGCGCTGTGGAACATACAGGTGCACTTTTGCAAACTTCAGACGTGCAGCAATGTWTTTTTTTGGCTTCTTCCGTGGTGTCCTCCCATGGACACCATTCTTGTTTAGTGTTTTACATATCGTATACTCGTCAACAGAGATGTTAGCATGTTCCAGAGATTTCTGTAAGTCTTTAGCTGACACTCTAGGATTCTTCTTAACCTCATTGAGCATTCTGCGCTGTGCTCTTGCAGTYATCTTTGCAGGACGGCCACTCCTARGGAGAGTAGCAACAGTGCTGAACTTTCTCCATTTAGAGACAATTCATCTTACCGTGGACTGATGAACATCAAGGCTTTTAGAAATACTTTTGTAACCCTTTCCAGCTTTATGCAAGTCAACACTTCTTAATTTTAGATCTTCTGAGATCTCTTTTGTTTGAGGCATGGTTCACATCAGGCAATGCTTCTTATGAATAGCAAACTCAAATTTTGTGAGTGTTTTTTATAGAGCAATGCAGCTCTAACCAACATCTCCAATCTCGTCTCATTGATCATTGACTCCAGGTTAGTTGACTCCTGACTCCAATTAGCTTTTGGAGATTAGCCTAGGGTTTCACATACTTTTTCCAATCTACACTGTGAATGTTTAAATGATGTATTCAATATAGACAACAACAAAAAAAGCACRCTATGTGTGTCTATTGTTGTGACTTAGATGATGATCAGATCAAATTTGAGGACCAATTTATGCAGAAATCCAGGTAATTCCAATGGGTTCACATACTTTTTCTTGCCACTGTAATAGACTGTCTAACTGGTGTTCTATTGAGACAGCGTGATGATATAGTAATTCAAACCAGAGTTGACTGAACATTACACTAGACACTCTTTGTTTGAGTTGTTTGAATAAGCGATTGGATAAGAACATACTGTATAGTATGTGGTTTGAGGGGGGGGGGGGGTTGTACTGTGATTGTGTACGAGGCAATGCGGTGAGACTGTCCGGGGTCAGAGCGGGGTCGAACAAACACACAGACATCTTAGCTGGGTGATTGACAVTTGGTGGCAGCAGTGGGATCTGTCCCATACTAAACATTCTATTTTGTTCTGCTGTTCTATCTGGTTGATGTCCCTTCCCCTTTGGTGGAAGTCATTCTCCTGCTAACTTCTAGCCCCAACAAAAATACCCCTTTCTCTTCAGCAGACACAAATGATGGATGGTGGCCTTCACCACCTCTGACACGCTACTCTGAAACAGGAGAGAACATCTCAAGGACAGAGAGGTGGAACTTTTAAGGACACTGACTCACGTCCCAGGCAACCCCTGCAGTGTTTCAGTTTCAGACTAGGGCTTGAAGGAGCATCCTGCCTTTGTATTTTGGTGTCTGAATGCTAAGAAAAAGTGCCTGAAGACTAAAAATGAGCCAAAAGGTGTTATTTTCAGGGGAATTCGGCAGCTGTAGGTGCTTCCTTCATAGGGCCAGCCAGAGCTAACCAGACACATTATTGACACAGAAGAAATKAACTCTATGATGATGAGTAGAGTGAGTCAGTGTGAGTCAATTTTTTATGTGTGTGTGCAGAGTGTGTCACGAAACCTGAAAACACACCTGTCGCATGCTTCCCAGTCAAAACAGTGTGCGAATATATTATGACAAAATGATGACTTTTTGTTCGTTTTGGTGTTCGGCAGAGTTTTTTCCGGCTGTTTTTTCGGGCTAGTTCTCATGCACATTTTGCCTCTTGAGAAATAATGTACCAAATGTCTTAGTTAGATGTAAAATTGCGCGACTAAGACCTCTGCAAATCCGTCAAAATTCATTACGGATTTTTTTATTCATCTTACAATAAGTAGGAGTATTTTGAGGAAGTCTTACTGGGTATGTTGTTGCTATGGCGTCTCAAGAGGGACAAACATTAATATTGCCGAGTTCTGCTAGGAGCAAACCCAACCTAGTATGCGGGCTCCTTAACTCTAAAGACCGCTAAATGAGTGGGGACATCATGCTAAACTCTATCTCGACCGCTAAATGAGTGGGGGACACCATGCTAAACTCTAACTCGACAGCTAAATGAGTGGGGACATCATGCTAAACTCTAACTCGACAGCTAAATGAGTGGGGGACATCATGCTAAACTCTAACTCGACCGCTAAATGAGTGGGGGACACCATGCTAAACTCTAACTCGACAGCTAAATGAGTAGGGGACACCATGCTAAACTCTAACTCGACCGCTAAATGAGTGGGGGACACCATGTTAAACTCTAACTCGGGCTAATTCATCGGATTATTCGTTTGAATAATGGACCAGATCCTAATAAAGACGGCCACCCACAATGGGGGCCCGTTCAGTCTGTCAACGAGATCTGCTCCAAAATGTTGACTAATTGAGTGAAGCAGAATGACGCCTCAAAACACATCCCTGCTGAGTTTGTGCTGCCGAGATCGAGGCAGAACAGAACACGAGTTCTGTGTCCGTGTGTGTGAGGAGAGAACATGCATTCTGCTCCGCAATCGACTTAATATCAGGGAATCAGGAGACAAAACAAGATTTGCTCGATAACAATTAAGTAGGTTTTGTGATGTAGGGGTTGAGAGGGAAACAATTAAACCAAACATGATTTCTCAGTTCTCTTTAGTGCTCGTATCTTTGCATCGTATAGAGGAGGCTTTGGCCTGTTTCAGTGTTTGGTGTTTGTTTCACACCCGGCTTAAAAGCTAAACAGCAACGCGCCAGGCATTTACAACCCTGCTCTGTACCCTCTTGTTAAGACGGAGAGCTTGGAACAGGACACACACACAGTCTATCTTCTCCACACTGCCTTAACTACAGTAAATGTCAGTGTTTTGATAGAGGTTAAAGGTCAGCAGCGGCCCATGGGGACTCTGCAGGCCTTCTTAACACAGGTAACGTGAGTGACTACAAAGAGCAGGCTGCAGAGTGGGAGGGAGTTAGCCAGGCCCTTGTAAAGAAATGGATGGAGAGGTTAGAGAGGAAAGAGGAGACTGGGATCAGATGCTACTTCAGCTGGCTGTTCAAAGCCATATAGACACGCAGGTTGGAGTCTTCCATGGTGTGAGAGCTGGGGGAATCATGGATGGACAGACAGCTTCAGAGGTAGAGGAGTGTGTGTGAGAGAAAACGTGTGTATTTCCTTGTAACAATGTCTTTAATTGTCGACCCATATGATGTATTCATGTGTATGTCCACTGTAGGCATGTGTATTCTTCAGTAGACCTACCGATGTTGCAGTGCTCTCCGGTCCAGCCCTGGTTGCACTCACACTTGCCCTCCTTGCAGACTCCGTTCTTAGTGCACATGGGGTGGCAGGCCTTCTGGTCACAGACCGTTCCTGTCCAGCCCTCCTCGCAACGACAGCTGCCCCCGAAACACACGCCGTGGGAGCCGCAGTCCACCACACACACCTCTGTACACACACACACACACACTCACACACACACACACACACAACACAACACACACACACACACACACACAACCACACACACACACACACACAACACACAACACACACACCACACACACACACCACACACACACACACACACCACACACACACACACACACACACACACACACACAACAAAGAAGGAAATGTTAAGTGTCAGTGTGTAATCGCTAGCTAGTTATCTGTGTGTGCTAGTAGCGTCCATTGTGCAAAGTGACGTCACCCGCTTTGAGACCTAGAAGTGGTTGTTGAAAACACATTCATTTCCTAACAAACAAAACAGACATAAGGTTTCATCTAATCTCTGTTTCAACTGTAGCCAGGCAGGGTCTTCGTTGGCACAATGCTTCCACTATTGTGTTTTGGGCTGGCAGCGGGTGGGGTCGGGGTCGGGTGTATGGTTGTATTAGTAGCCTGGTATTTGTCAAATAACACCTTGCTTGCTGACACGTCTGCCCGTGGCTGCACGTCTGTCCCCCGTGGCTGACACGTCTGTCCCCCGTGGCTGACACGTCTGTCCCCGTGGCTGACACGTCTGTCCCCGTGGCTGACACGTCTGTCCCCCGTGGCTGACATGGTGTAGCATGAAGAATCTGGGAGTATTGAAGGTTCCTGGGTGGGTCACGCACGGTGTGGGGGTGCGTGGTCCTGTGGTGGGTCTGAGGTGTTGGTGTTGGTATTATGGTGTGTGTGGTTGTGTATGCGTGCGAGTGTGGGGGGGGGGGGCCAGAAGGTGTTGAATCAATTGAGTATGGACAGTTCAGGCTATGAGAGTAGACATATTGAACTTTACCTCAGACAGGGTAAGAATAGGATAAGGGTAGAGGATGGGTAGACACTGTTAGCCAGCCATCCAGCCAGACACAAGGATTCCCACTGTGCTTGAACCAGAATGGCAACCAAACCAATCAACCACAGATAAATCCCTCCTGCTGCAGTGGGGCCCATAGATGGACGCCTGCACACAATCTGGGCTTTGGTTTGGTACAGACTCCCGACTGATGGAATGTTGTCAGTTGAGAGGGAACTGTTTTTGTCTCTGTTCTGTTCTTCAGAGTTTAGACCATTTGAACCAGAAGTGTGGGTTAAAATTCCACCAATCACTTTTAGCTCTGAGTTGAAGTGACACTTGTTTTCCATTCTGAGCCTTTTTGTTGCAGTTACATTAAGAAGACAGGAGCGCCTTTATTGATACGACCTTGAAATATAAACTGAGCGGAGCGGTGTTTGAATGAATTGTTGTTTGCACAAAATATAAGAGAGACACTCAACACTTGACATGACATTTTTGTCATTTAGCAGACGTTCTTATCTAGAGCGACTCACAGAAGTGAGTGCACTCACTTTCGTACTGGTCCCCCGGGGGAATCGAACCCACAAACCCTGCCGTTGCAAGTGCCATGCTCTGAGCCACAGTCTACATTGTTTTGTCTTGTGTCTGTCTTGGCAGGTCTGTACATACAGACAGACAGTCAGGATTGCAGGCAGCAGATGTCTGGTAGGGTGAAGACTACACTCAGACAGACCCCACCCTGGTTAACTACTGAATACAGTATCTACATCTTACTGAAATAGTGTCCTGTAGAAACACAACCCAGTAGAAGGGATCAGACCTGTGTCAGAGAGTTCAGAACAGATCACTGTAGTAATACTGGTTGTATGTTAACTCCAGTGCTATAGCACGGGTACAGGAATAACAGCATCTGAAATGTTGTCACTTCCTGGACTCTTTGCAGGACAAATAATCAACCGTAGGACATTTGCTATCAGACTGTGGCTAAGAGAAGCAATTCCGGTTGAAGTCAGTGGCTAGATAGAAGACATTGATTGAGAGGAGTTCTCTTAGACTAGCTATCAGTCAGTGGCTAGAAGATCAAGAGGTTCATCTCAGGTAAGACCACAAGACCAACAGACCCCCGACCGCTCAGTCTTTCTCGGTGTCTAAAGTTCCATCAGCCCCCTGGAGGGGCTTCGCTCAGTGTGAGCCGCCGCTGCCTGTGGCGAGCTGCCATTACCGTTGTGTGTTTGTGAGTGTGTGTGAGAGAGAGTGTGTTGTGTGTCAGGAAGTAGCGCTGATCGTCACTGTCATCGCCGTGTCGCTGGGGCGGTGTGTGTATGGGTATGTATGTGCGAGACGTGGCGGGCGCTGTCTGAAGCAGGGAGGAGGGAGGGAGGGAKGGAGGGAGCGGCCTGGAGGGTTGACCAGACTGAGGCTCTGGTCACGTCTGTCTGAAGGTCACCGTGGACAGCCCCAAAAATATTTAGGTTATCTCCGATTTTTCGGTCAATTCTCACATAGAAATTTCATCGGGAGGAAGGATGTTTGACATGCTTTTGACATTATTACCTTTAAAAAAAATTATGTGAATGTGTGAATCACTCCGCCCACTCTGGAAAGTCGATGTGTAGAGCATATTGTTCCAAACCATACAAGATAAAAAAAAGGTTACTTTTGACATATAAATATTTCTATATTTTCTATTTTTTATATCAGAATCTCCAGGATTATAATGACACCAAGATGTTGTCCGTATCGTGCACGGTTCACAGATCAGACGGTCTTACACAACGCATGTATAGGCCTAAAAAGGAACTCAAATTTCCACTTCCTCCTGATTTAAAAACAACTAAAAAAGTGGGAGAAATGTCAAACATCCGTCCTCCCAATGAAGTTCTATATGAGAACTGCCAGAACAAATCAATATTGTCGGGCTGTCCTGGTGTGGAATCGCCCTCCATTCTCTCTCTCTTTCTCTCAGTCTCTCTCTTTCTCTCCATCCCTCCCTCTCTGTTCTCTAGTAATTAGCAGTGCAGTCTTATTTAATTTAAACGCAGTGTAATTAACAAACCCACGGCCCTTGCTCTCCCTCCATCCTTCCTTTTCTTTGCTGGCTGAGCCAGTGTGTTAGAGGCAAATAAACACAGCTTTCTTTGAAATGAAAAATGGATCAGATCGATGTGCTCTCTCCTCTCTAAGCCCAGTTAATATAAAAGTCACACTGCGGCCTTCATAACAGCATTAGTCAACAAAGCAGCAGTGAAAAGAGAGAGATGAAGAATGAAAGAGACAGTACAGTAAAAGAATATAGATGGTCAGGCCATGGCACAACTGTGTGAGAGAAGCTCTGTGAACGTGAATGACATCTTTACTAGACAACCAGCTATCTCCACGTAGTGAATGAGTAGTAGCTAACAAATGACAGGCTAGCATGCTAATGTTCTAACAACATACCAAATGTAATACTGCTAAGTTAATGAGAGGCTAACATGCTAATTTTGCTAACAACGTACCAAATGTAGTACTGCTGAGTTAATGAGATGCTAACATGCTAATGTGCTAACAACATACCAAATGTAATACTGATGAGTTAATTTGAGGCTAGCATGCTAATGTGCTAACAACGTACCAAATATGTAGTGCTTCTGAGTGAAGGCTAGCATGCTAACAACTAATAACCTTTACCAACGTTCAAACAAGGTGCTCACACCAACAACGTACCGACGGAGCAGTCGGGRCCGGTCCAGTTGGTGTCGCAGGTGCAGGTGCCGCTTTCGCTCTGGTAGGTGCCGTGGCCGGAGCACTGGTCGGGGCACATGGTCTTGAGGGTCTCACAGTTGGTGCYCCCCCAGCCCGGGCTACAGTGGCACTCCCCGTGGATACACACACCATGGRCYGAACAGCCAGGGTCCAGGCAGTCCACTGGAGGGAGGAGGGGAAGGAGAGAGAGGTTGATTTGTCRCAATCAATTCCCAACCAACTGCTGTCACTTTGGATTGTTGCACAGAGCAAATGTAAACATACAGTACACAAACACTCACTGTGGAACTGTGGAATTGTGTTTGTGTGTGTGTCGGCGTGTGTGTGCTAGTTAGCAGTGGTGCGCGCTAATAGCGTTTCAATCGGTGACGTCACTCGCTCTGAGACCTTGAAGTAGTTGTTCCCTTTGCTCTGCAAGGGCCACGGCTTTTGTGGAGCGATGGGTAACGATGCGTCGAGTGTGGCTGTTGTTGATGTGTGCAGAGGGTCCCTGGTTCGAGCCCAGGTAGAGGGGATGGAAGCTATACTGTTACATKTATACTATCTCTGGGTTTGTGAGTGTCTACAGCTCAGCGTTCAACACCATAGTGCTCACAAAGCTCATCACTAAGCTAAGGACCCTGGGACTAAACACCTCCCTCTGCAACTGGATCCTGGACTTCCTGACGGGCCGCCCCAGGTGGTAAGGGTAGGCAACAACACATCTGCCACGCTGATCCTCAACACTGGAGCCCCTCAGGGGTGCGTGCTTAGTTCCCTCTTGTACTCCCTGTTCACCCACGACTGCGTGGCCAGGTACGACTCCAACACCATCATTAAGTTTTCTGTCTCACCGACAACGATGAGACAGCCTATAGGGAGACAACAACCTCTCCCTCAATGTGAGCAAGACAAAGGAGCTGATCGTGGACTATAGGAAAAGGAGGGCTGAACAGGCCCCCATTAACACCGGCAGGGCTGTAGTGGAGCGGGTCGAGAGTTTCAAGTTCCTTGGTATCCACATCACCAACAAACTATCATGGTCCAAACACACCAAGACAGTTGTGAAGAGGGCACGACAACACCATTTCCCCCTCAGGAGACTGAAAAGATTTGGCATGGGTTCCCAGATCCTCACAGGTTCTATTGTGCACATGTGACAAATAAAATGTGATTTGATTTGTCTGTTGATTCCCAGCAAGTTGCCTGGAGCTGATGCTTGTTGAGCTGCAGTTACTTCCCTCTGCTGTCTTAGTGATGATGGGTCTTAATTTGTCCATTGACTACTGACAGGGTCACAGACCTCACAATAACATTCACTGCGAACTAATCGCATTAGCGTCGGTTTGTGGTGTGTGTGTGTGTGTGTGTGTGTGTGTGTGTGTGTGTGTGTGTGTGTGTGTGTGTGTGTGTGTGTGTCAGTAGGAGGAGGTTGGCAGAGATACATTTTATTGAGCAGCGAAGATGAGATTTTCTCCCATAGGGAAGTGCAATAATTGGATCTAATGTACAGACAGAGCTAGCCTTCTGATGAGTTGTTTTGTAGGCTAGCGTAGCAGGTACATGCCAGGAAAGTTTAGCTAATCTAATATTCTCCATTCTCTGTCAGTGTGTGTGTGTGGTGCATGTGTGCGTGCGTGTGTGAGAGCGAGTCAGTGTGTGTGTCTCAAGCCACGCATCGATGGGGACAGCGATGTAATTATTTGCTCTGTGAAATAGAGAGTAGCAATTGTTTCTGTAATACTGAACTATTGGCTGGCGGTAACGATTATGATGGTGAATGCTGAGCAATCAAACACTGACTGGCTGACAAGGAAGGACGAGCTGAAGAGGATGTGTCTGATCACAAACACACCGAGGAGAGAAGGAAAAGTGCAAATCAAAAGATCCCTCTAACAGGACTGATCTCTTACCTTCTTCACAGTTGTCTCCCTTGTATCCGGTGTTGCAGGCACAGATGCCCATGATACAGATGCCGTGTCCCCCACAGTGGATGTCTATACACTGGTTGCTGGGCACGTCACACTCTGTCCCCTTCCAGCCACTGAAGCACATGCAGCGACCCCTGGGTACTGGCCGTTACCTGCACAGCACGGGGCATGAAGCTGCAAAGAGACACAGAGGGACAATGGATGTTAGTTGTATAGCGATATATATGTGCATAAATACACACCACGAGCTACACATATATACAGTATGCACACTCACACATGCATATGGCAATAGTCTCATGAGATATATGTTCCATTTAAACGATTTGCAATATTGTAATACATGTTTTTTTGTTGGAGTAAAATATGCATATACATGAGGTCACCAGGTTAATGAAGCCCATATACAGGGTATACTAGGTTAATGGAGATATATTACAGGGTGCACCAGGTTTAATAGAGATATATACAGGGTATCAACTAGGTTAATGGAGATATATACAGGTGTCACCAGGTTAATAGAGATATATACAGGGTATCACTAGGTTAATGGAGATATATACAGGGTGTCACCAGTTAATGGAGTATACTACAGGGGTATCACTAGGTTAAGGAGATATATACAGTGTGTCACCAGGTTAATGGAGATATATACGGGTACACTAGGTTAATGGAGATATAATACAGGGTGTCACCAGGTTAATAGAGAATATACAGGGTATCACTAGGTTATAGAGATATTACATGAGGTCACAGGTTAATGAGATATATTACAGGGTATCACTAGGTAATAGAGATATATACAGGGTATCACCAGGTTAATGAAGCCATATACAGGTATACTAGTTAATGGAGATATATACAGGGTATCACCAAGGTTAATGAAGCCATATACAGGGTATCACTAGTTAATGGAGATATATACAGCGGTATCACTAGGTTAATGGAGATATATACAGGGTATCACTAGGGTAATAGAGATATATACATGAGCGTCACCAGGTTATGAAGATATAACAGGGTATCACTAGGTTAATAGAGATTATACAGGTATCACTAGGTAATGGAGATATATTACAGGGTATCACTAGGTTAATAGAGATATATACAGTGTATCACTAGGTTAATGAGATATATACAGGGTATCCTAGGTTAATGGAATTATACAGGGTATCATGGTTAATGGAGACTATATACAGGGTATCACTAGGTAATGAAGCCATATACAGGGTATCACTAGGTTAATGGAGATATATACAGGTATCACTAGTAATGGAGATATATACTGGGTGTCACCACGGTTAATGGGATATATACAGGGTATCACTAGGTTAATGAAGCCACTATACAGGGTATCACTAGTTAATGAAGCCAATATCAGGTATCACTAGGTTTAATGGAGATATATACAGGTATCACAGGTTAATGGAGATATATACAGGGGTCACCAGGTTTAATGGAGATATATACAGGGTATCACCAGGTTAATGAGATATATACAGGGTATCACCAGTTAATAAGATATATACAGGGTATCACCAGGTTAATAGATGATATATACAGGTATCACCAGGTTAATAAGATGAATATACAGGGGTATCACCAGGTTAATGGAGATATATACAGGGTATTCACCAGGTTAATAGGAGATATTACAGGTATCACAGGTTAATGAGAATATACAGGGTATCACCAGGTATAAAGATATAAGGTTACACCAGGTTAAGAAGATATATACAGGGATCACTAGGTTAATGAGATATACAGGGTATCACTAGGTTAATGGAGAATATACAGGGTGATCACTAGTTAATAGAGATAGATACAGGGATATCACCAGGTTAATGGAGCCATATACAGGCTGTCACCAGGTTAATGGAGATAATATACAGGGTATCACTAGGTTAATGGAGATATATACAGGGTTCACTAGGTTAATGGAGAGATATACAGGTATCACTAGTTAATGGAGATATATACATTCGGTATCACTAGGTTAATGGAGCCATATACAGGTATCACTAGGTTAATGAAGCATATACAGGTATCATAGGTTAATGGAGATATATACAGGGTTCACTAGGTTAATGGAGATATATACAGGGTATCAATAGGTTAATGGAGATATATACAGGTATCACTAGGTTAATAGAGATATTACATGAGTCACCAGGTTAATAGAGATATTACAGGGTATCACCAAGTAAAAAGATCATATACAGGGTATCACCAGGTTAAGAGAGATTATACAGGGTATACCAGGTTAATAAGATATATACAGGGTGTCACCAGGTAATGGAGATATATAAGGGATCACCATGGTTAATAGAGATATATACAGGGTATCACCAGTTATAGATTATATACAGTGTCACAATAGTAGATAATACAGGGTGTCACCAGGTAAATTAGAGATATTATACAGGCTATCACAGGTAATAAGATATATACAGGGTATCAACCAGGTTAAGAGAGATATACAGGTCACCAGGTTAATAAGATATATACAGGGATCACCAGGTTAAGAGAGATATATACATGTACAACCAGGTAATAGAGATACAGGGTATCACCTAGGTAATAGATATTATACAGGGTGTCACCAGTAATAGAGATATACACAGGTGTCACCAGGTAAATAGAGATATATATACAGGCTATCACCTAGGTTAATAAGAAAATACAGGGTATCACAGGTTAGAGAGATATATACAGGGTATCACCAGGTTATAAGATGATATAGGTATCACCAGGTTAATGGAGATATATACAGGTAGTTCACCAGGTTAATAAGATATATACAGGGTATCACAGGTTTTAAGAGAAGTTATATAGTGAGACAGAAAGGGACAACAGGTCACTTCAGCAGCTCTTCAGTATCATTCTGAGGGAATATAGCAGAGGCTGATGAATAGTGATGGATGGAGGACATTAACTTTCTAATGACTTGTGAGACCCTAATGACTTTCTCTTTGTTTTAGCTCCAGTCAAGCACACACTATTGCATAATGATGAAAGGGAGATGGAGAGAGCCTCTTGATGGAGGTAGTACTTGGCAGAACGCAGAGGTACTGACTGCCTTGAATCACAATGTGTGTGTGTGAGTGATGTGAGTGTGAGAGAGAGAGAGAGAGAAGAGAGAGAAGAGAGAGAGAAGAGAGAGAGACGAGAGAAGAGAGAGAGAGAGAAGATGGAGAGAGAGGCGTGAAGATTGATGTGCCTGAATCAATACCTCCAAAGGCTCTGTATTACTCGCCGGAACAATCTACAGCCAATTACGGGAGGTGATAGTGGGTTTACTCCTCTCAAATGGCATGTATGCATTGGTGCGTCTTACCTCTGAGCAATCAGCCAAGGAACCCTGGGAAGCAATGACACGTTCCAGACAGACAGTCACCGTTGCATGGCAATTGTGGGACACTCCATAACGGGACTCTGAAGACAGAGAAGAGAGGAGAGTGTTAGTGAGTGTTTGTGTGAGTTAGAGATGTGCATACAGCCACAGAGAGAACAAGACGGAGAGAGTAGCGACATAGATAATGCGAACGACGCCCACATCCTGAAATAGAAGACTGATAATTAGCCAGGCAGACCAAAGTACCACACACGTACGCACACACACCCTCTCCCTGCCTCTATGCTCTAATCACCACCACCCCCATATGCCTGGTTGAGACAAACTGGGTCTCTTTGCTTGCCGTAGCCCACCAATCAACACCTTGTTACCACCAATCATCCAGCTCACACTCCCAGCACTCCTCTGTAGCTACAAGACGGACAGAATATTACCAGCCTTTTACCATCTCGCTCCTTCTATCTCTCTCTATATCTCTTTCTATCCCTCTCTCCTCCACATTATCAGGCCAATATTATCAGCCTTTTACCATCTCTTCCTGTCTCTCTCTCTATATCTCTTTCTATCCCTCTCTCCTCCACATTATCAGGCCAATATTACCAGCCTTTTACCATCTCTTCCTGTCTCTCTCTCTATCACGCTCTTCCCCCAATCATTCTGTCTTCTACATCATTGGGCCAAAATGACCATGCTTTTCAGCCCTCCCTCCTCCTCCCTGTCTCTCTCTCTTCTGGGTACATGAACCAGGTTAGGAGAGGGAATTAAGGTATTGAAATGATTTCTCGGAAGTTGTACCAGGCATGTCAAAGCGTGTTTCAGTAAATATCAAGCCAACACGCTAGATCCATGTACTGGCAAACAGGACTTCTCAATATAGCTAAAAGGTTCAGGCTAAAGGTTGAGAGCTGGTGTGTGTGTGTGTGTGTGTGTGTGTGTGTGTGTGTGTGTGTGTGTGTGTGTGTGTGTGTGTGTGTGGGTGTGTGTGGGTGTGTGTGTGATCTGTTGATGCTGTGCTGTGGGGTTATTTAAGGTACTCTTTAAAGAGGTAGAGTTTCAGACTCTTTCCAGAACAACAGAGAGATGTGGAAATGCAATACACAAGATATTAATTCAGGTCAAATGTTTCCCACAACGCCCACACAACCCTCCCACAACC
>NW_019944314.1:71815-77695 GCF_002910315.2 Salvelinus sp. IW2-2015 | reverse complement strand
CACACACACACACACACACACACACACACACACACACACACACACACACACACACACACAGAGACATCCGTCAGTTGAGCAGTCACGCAGTGGAGTGATTGAAGTTTAAAATTAAAGCTAGGGAACATGGAAAAATCAGGGTCGGTCATATGACTGGGATAAATATACACACTCACATGAGCGCGCACGTGTGCACATACACACACTCACGCACGCACACACATACACACACACACGCACACACGCACGCACGCACACACTTGGTGATACCCCTTGCTTAGCCGTGTTGCAGACTCTGGGGCCTTTCAGAACAGGTGTATATATACTGAGATCATGTGACAGATCATGTGACACTGAAGGCCGACAGGTGGACTTTAGTTAACTAATTATGTGACTCCTGAAGGTAATTGGTTGCACCAGATCTTATTTAGGGGCTTCATAGTGAAGAGGGTGAATACATATGCACGCACCTCTTGTCAGTTTTTTATTTATTTTTTAAACAAGTTATTTTTCTCATTTCACTTCACCAATTTGGACTATTTTGTGTATGTCCATTACATGAAATCCAAATAAAATTTGATTTAAATTACAGGTTGTAATGCAACAAAATAAGAGAAACGCCAAGGGGGATGAATACTTTTGCAAGGCACTGTACAGCTCTGACACACACTCACCAGAGGATTGACTTCTGAATGATTTTTCCACACAGAGGGAGAAACAGACAAACAATAACAACAGAAGCACACCTTAACTAACGCACAGATGGTCTCTAACGGGGCATTTTGATTAGCTCCAGGGACTTTTCATCCAATCAAAATGCTCAGTTGACCTCCAGCTTCCTGGCCAGCAGCAGAGGGTAAACGACCCTCTTACATTCTCTTTCTCACCTGTCTGTTTGCCTAATTTATACACAATCACATTCACACACACACCTGAAATCACACACATCATACCCTACCGCCATCTCTCTGCTGGAAAGAGGCTAGCATGGAAACATCTTGAGAAACAGATAGAGGGATAACAAGCAAGACAAAAACTCAAATGCAAACAGACACACCCAGACATCATGTCCATATAAATATCTCTAGCACAAACATATGGCCCACTGTGTGTGAGATATACTGGGAAGTATTCGGTAAATAAAGTTCTGGAGACACAGCCAGTAGAGAGACCACTACTGATTACAACATTGTATGTTGTTGTAAGGCTGGTTGGAGTGTCTTAGTGTGGGTGAATGTTCTAGATCAGGTCTGCACAACCCTCTTCCCGGAGATCTACTGTCCTGTAGGTTATCAGTCCAACCCTCTTCCCGGAGATCTACTGTCCTGTAGGTTTTCAGTTAGTAGATCTCCAGGAAGAGGGTTGGACTGAAAACCTACAGAACAGTAGAGCTACAGGAAGAGGGTTGGGCTGAAAACCTACAGAACAGTAGAGCTACAGGAAGAGGGTTGGTAAGTTTAAACTAATACCTACCTACACAGTGTATTAATTTATAATACTACAGTGCTATATAATTAAATACTATCACAGTGCACAACTAATACTAGCACAGTGCATAATTAACTACTACAGTGCATAATTATACTACCTCACAGTGCATAACTAATACTACCACACAGTGCATAATTAATAACTACTACTCGGTACGCGCGTACCAGCGCGGACACTGGCGATCCTCTCCGAACTCAGTCCCGGAGTTCGATGAGAGGCCCGTAGAGGCAGTCGCCGCAGTTGTTGGAGGAATGATGTGGCAGAGAAGACGAGCTGATTTCTTAGTCGATCGATAATGAGTCGAATTGATGTCGGTTGCCTCTCCATAGACGGCAGGCTGAGGACGTGCGCCGCGTGATCCGTCAGCACAGATATGCGGCTTTTCCTGGTCGCGAGTGCGTGTCTGTGCAGGTGTAGTGCGCAGCCCTTGGCCGCTCTCCCCCCCGCCACCGCGTACCCAGAGTCGGGTAACGCAGGTGAAGAGATGTTTCTGACGCTGTGGTGTCAGTGTGGAGTAAAAATTGCAGGATTGTGAATATTAGTGTGGGTAGTCGCTGTCACACGGTGTAGCAGTAGGCCTGCGCAAGACGGAGGCGCTGTGAATGTCGGCTACTGGTTAGTTAGTGTGCGCGTCAATAGTGGGACACGCGACCTGCCGCAATGCATACCGAATATATCTCTCATTGTAGGGCGTGCACAGTTCATCTGACGGCGCCGTGTAAATATAGCGGGAGCATGTTGGTCTGTGAGAATTGATGACTGAATGTCTTCGTGTGGTGCTTGCCGCACGAGTGCTGGGACTGCAAATCGCAGTTACTGAGCTGTAGGTCTGATCGGCATATTGACAGTAGTGGGAACCTGACCTTCGATCCCCGTCCGTGACCGCGGATGCAGCTTCGTGAGGCTGAGATTGTGAGTGCCTACTTTAAGTTGTGGGGTGATGGTACTACTATCGGCTTGACTGAGAGTTAGGAGCAGTCTAATGCTATAGACGATTATGTCTCCGAGAGCTCATTCTAGTGCCGCCCTCGCTGAGGGGATGGAGGCGTGTTGTGCCTGATGTTGCCACCAGCACCGGCCCGCTAGCGAGCTGCGATAGAGGGAGCCCTCGGCGAGTGTCGGTCGGCGTCTCCCTGGGATATCCGCGAGAGGAGGAGCTGATAATGACGTAGCAGGGTAGACGGCCGTTTCGCGTGCGAGTCTCATACATCGGCAGGGTCCGCCTACACCATGATTGGTGTATTCTGGCGCAGACTCTTGGTGAATAACGCTGTGACCATGGAAAGTTGTGGTCGCGGCAGCGTAAGTGTGACAGTTGTTGAAGGTGTGACCCTGGATGTGTAGGTAGATAGTTATGTGCAGTTCAGAGCGGTCGCCGACTGCAATCACCTCGTGGCGATGAGATGTTACAAGTATGGCGTAGCTAGAGAGTGTCAAGTGGTTAATCTTGACCCCGCCCGGGCAGCATCATCCGTGTGCTGGATTGTTGTCTCCCACGTCTTAGGAGACCGTTGGTCAGAGACGGACCAGATCGGAGCCATGCCCCCCCCCGCGCGCGAGCCAGTCCGAAGGGCGGTCGCTTGCCGCGGCTTCATGTAGAGCCTCACAGTGCATAATTAATACTATCCCCACCCGTCACGGGATGCCGACTCATGTAGTCTGTGTCCTGCGACTTTCAAGTGGCACTACATGGCATTATACTCTCTAGCGGCGGTAGGCGCCCGTCAGCCGGGCGTTTGTGTTAGCACTGGAGGTTCTTTGGTTCAGATGTAGCTAGTTAATTAATACTGGGAATGGATCGGCCAGTCAGCAGCTCGCCACTCGGCTGTACACAGTGCATAATTAATACTACCCTCACGTGCATAATTAATACACCTCACAGTGCATAATTAATACTACCTAGAGTGCATAACTAATACTACCACACAAGTTCATAATTAATACTACCACACAGTGCATAATTCATATGGTACCAACAGTGCATATCTCTGTTGCTGCAGTTATGCACAGGGATGCCTTTTCCTTTGGTGATTGAGTTGCAATATTTTGACTTTGTTAGTAAATATACAGAACAACCTATCAGCTCCTTTGTGTCTATTTGCCCAAACTTGGCTGTAGATAATATGCCTGTATAGTATAGGCACCAGTCATCGACCAATTACTCCTGTTTCATAGACTTCTTTATGGTGTCATGGACTAAACATTAAACATACCATTCTGAAGGCAGAGTGGCTGCTGCTAGGGAATACGCTCATTGTGTGTGTGTGTGTGGTGTGTGTGTGTGGTGTGTGTGTGTGTGTGTGTGTGTGTGTGTGGTTTGGTTCCGTGTGTTGTAGCTTGCGGGTTGTGGTTGTGTGGTGTAGTCGCTCGACGTGTGTGAGGGATAGACGAGCTCCGAGTTGGATGGTCTGGGGTGGTGGTAGGCTCGGGTCTGATGGTGTACAGCTCGTCGTCGTAGTTGAGGAATGTTTGTGTGAGTCGCTCGCTGGTGTGAGTGTGTCTCGCTCGCTCGATAGTTGTACTGTGTTTGTGTTTTTGTTGGGGGAATGTTGTTGTATGTTGTAACGATTGTGCGCTATATATATCGCCGCGGCCGGGGGCTCCCAAACCCGGTTTGAGCTAGCAGAGATGCCTTAAGCCGTGTCTCGGGAGGTTCTTGTCTAGATACGGCGTCTCCACATACGCCGCATAGGGAGTCACTCGACTGGCCTTCTCTCACATATAGGCATCTCACGCGTTGACGTGAGCATAGACTCAAGACGTGTCATGCCGTCAGAGTTGCGTGGATAGATAGAGATATACCTGGACATCACGCGGACTCTCGAGTCTCGCAGTAGTGAATTATGTGCGCTGTCTGCTTACGGTATTAGATACACAATATATGTCATGCGCCGCACTCTCTGGCTGGCTGCGGAGGGTCTGGTGTTGTGTCAGCTCCCACACCTGTTCATATCCCTGGTGATCGGGCGCAGCTGCTCGCGGTCTCTCGAGCAGCCTCTCGCCCTCGACTGGATAGAGGATCGATTGGTGGTGTGGAGAGCTCCGCTCTGGTCCAGATACGGTACGTATGCTCCTATACGGCCCATATCGCATAGAATACGGTTCGGAGATCTGCAGAGATCACACAAAGCGCGCGCACTCATATATACGATAGCGGCATGCTGTGCTGTAGGTTTCTCCTGCGCAGTCCGCAGCGGCCTGACGATCCTGTAGCTCTCAGGCTGCTTCTGGGTAGGGTCATGTTCCCACCCCTCTCCCTGTACGGCTTACATACCAGATTGTGTTAAAGGTTTTTCAGAGTCCAACACCTCCTTCGCTGGGAGATCATAAGCTGTCCTCGTGCGTGTATCCAGTCAACCCTCTTCCTGGAGATCTTAGCTGTCCTGTGAGGGTTTTCAGGTCACACACACATCATCTACGCACCGTCGTAGATCTCCTGTCCCTGTTGGTTTCAGGTAGGTGGTCCTCTCGTGACTGGGCTGTGTCCTCCAGAATGAAACCTGTTAATCTTACCGAGACATACCCTCTCCCAGTATCACCTCTGCATACACATTCGGCACAGTCGGGCATAAGTTTGTGCTCAGAGGATACGTTTATATGGGCGCGGTGTGATCTGTTTGAGGGTTTGTGTCCGCCCCTCCTCCCCCGCCCGCGCCCCGGCCCCCGCCCGCCCCGCCGCCCCCGCCTGCTCCGGCTCTGCACCCGGCGCCCACCACGCTCGCACCCCCGGTGCCCCACCCGCCCGCCCCCCGTCCCCCTCCCCACGACCCCCCCTCCGTCCCGCCCCCGCCCCCGCCCCCGCCGCCTCCCCTTCCTGCCCGCTTCACCCCACGCCAGCCCACCGCCACCGCCCGCCCCCCCCCGCCCCCCCCCCCCCCCCCCTCCCCCGCCCCCCCCCCCCCCCCCACCCCCCCGACCCCCTCCCCCCCCCCCGCCACCCCCAGCCCGGCCCCGACGCGCCTCACCCTCCACCCCCCCGACCCCCCCCCCCCCCCCCTTGATTGTTATCCTCTATCTGTTTTCAGATGTTTCCATGCTAGCCTGCTTTCCCGAAGAGAGTGGCGGTAGGGTATGATTGTGTGTGATTTCCAGGTGTTGTGTGAATGTTGATCGTGTATAAAGTAGAGCAAACGACAGGCTGGAGAAAGGAGAGAGATGCGGGTTGCAGTTCCTAACATGTCATGCACGGCCAGAGACGAGATGGTGAAGGTGTCAAGCTGAGCATTTTGATCTGGATGAGGCCCGTCCCTGGTAACGGTACATGCTATAAAGTGTCCTGGTTCATGCAGGGACCAGTTCTAACGCACTGACCCACTCCTGTGCGCTTAGTACAGCCCGGTGTGGAGCTTTCTCGCATATGTTGATTTGTTTTGTCTGTTTCTCCCTCTG
>NW_019944314.1:64713-71790 GCF_002910315.2 Salvelinus sp. IW2-2015 | reverse complement strand
CACACTGCTCCTACTGTCCTTCCAGTAATGAAACTAATAGGATAACCAAGGATAATACACAGAACCTAGCCTCTTGGTGTGAGCGCTACCGTACATAATCATGTCAAGTTAGGAGCTGCCCTAACATTATCAGGCACTTGTTTTCTCGAAGTGACCACCACTCCCTTTTACGATCCCCTAAACCCCTAGCACTCTTTCCTATTTCTGCCATCCTAGGTCTCACTTGCAATTCCTTTTCTCCCGCATCCCCATTCACGTCCCGCTATTACACCTATATTACACCACAAACTGTGAGGAGCAGCCCTCTCCAGCCAATCAGCCCTCCAGTCCCCAACAAGCCAACTCGCAATACTATTAAGCTTCCACCGGACTTCTTCGCCTTATAGAACCATTTCTATGCATTTATGTAGTTTTTCTTTGCCCTTGGAGGCCCAAAGATGCAACTTGAATTACCACTATTTAAGACACATTATGTTGGTGAAGTTATCACCCTTTATAGTTGTTTTACAGTGTTAAAATAGAAAATAGAGAAGAAGGGAAACATTTTCACGTGCAAAATGTTAGAAACGCATTCTACAGATTGTGTCCACATTCAATGTATTAATACGAGATCTTGAGTACGAAGCAAATAATCTCCTGATTATTCTTATATGCTACCTTCATCAGTGTGACATAATGTACAGGTCAATGGCCCGAAGAGTTGAACTTACGCTGCACGATGTGCAATGAACTGCTACCTCAGGAACACGCCCATAGATCCAATAACTGACCTCACAGTGCAAAGAATAATTTGTGACAGTGTGCAGAAATACCTTTTATTGTCCCAAGGGAGTACTACCTCATCAGTGCATACATTAATACTACCACACCTGTGCATTAATTAAGTAACCTATATCCTATCCACATTGTGTGGCGTTATTGTGATAATCCAAGTTACAGTCACGAAGTTGTGCATATAAATAGGTTCATGTCTAAGTGCAGCACACTATAACCCTTATAACTAACTCTTCACAGTCGTGCGAATGAAAGTATAATGAAATACTACCTGCAACAAGTGCACAGTAACCATTAGATACTACCGCACAGTTTGGCATAATTAATTACTACCAGGCACCGGAATAGGTAACATTAGAGTTAATTACTACAATCTGCGCGGATATAGCTGTCTATATAATGTACAGGCACCGTAGCCCAACATACTACCCTCACAGTGATCTAACTTATCATCACTACCCTCCGACAGGTGCATATTAAATACTGGCGCTCACAGTGGAGGGCAATTAAGATTAATACTTGACCAGACAGCGGAGTGCGGACAACTAAAACTACAACACGAACATTGCGAATTAATTCAATACTAAAACCCCTACACGTGCATAATTATACTACCACACAGTGCAATATATATCATATATTGCATGAACCTTCAGCCCGCCTGCCATAAGTATTTAATCCCCACTCCCCACCACAGTGCACAACTAATAACTTACCACCCCTAATTTTTGGTCAATTAATACTACCTCGAGCAGGTGCATGGGATAATACTACATCACAGTTCATATTACATCTCGGGACGAAAAATAACTAACCGCAGGCACAGTGCACAATTAGATAGCTATCGCTCGTCAGCGAGATCGCCTCATCCAACTGTATATGACTGTTCCTCACACAGTGCATAAGTTTATAATGGAGGGAACGTGACAACTCAACAGTGCATAACCTAATCTCCACTACCTCACAGCCCTGTGCATACTAATTTATATAAAGCTCATCGCGACGAACAATCAGCTCCGGCTGCATATGTACATCTTCTATAAATTACTAGACCTCACAGAGGTGTGCAAAGAGTAATACTACCACCCACCTTAGTGCCAACCAACACACTAGAACTATATCATACTCCACACATGCATTAAGTCTTAATAATCGTCCACTCATACTCACGAACTTATTGCATAAGTGCTAAACTTCATTAATACTTAGAACCACCAGGCAGATGGTTCTTGCGAGTAACTTAATTATCTAACCTTTCACAGTGCATGGATAAATTATAGCATACATACTACATCAACCAACAGTGCACAACTATAGTGACTACCTCACAGTGCCATTAATTAATCACTACCACACGAAGATTTCATTATTGTTAATTCACTAACTACTCATCATGTGTATATAATGCGCTCGATAAATGTACTGAGGCAGCCCAAAATTGGTCATACTACCCTCCGGACTTCTAGGTGATAATTTTAATAATTAACGTACCTCAACAAGATAAGTCTGGACGCGGCGATATACTTCATTACTGACTCATTACTCGCAAGCCGTGGTGCATAATAAATTATGACCTACCACACCGATGCAAATTAATTACTTACATCGCATGTGCTATGGAATTACAGCAATAACAATGGAGCGATGAGGTACCCAAACATACATACCCTACACAAGAATGCATAAACTAAATACTACCCCACAGTGACATAATTAAATACTCGCCATCACAGTGCATAATTAATAACTACCACACAGTGCACAACTAATACTACCACATCATGCATAATTAATACTACCTCACAGTGCATAATTAATACTACCACACAGTGCCATAATCTAATATACTCACCAGTGCATTAATTAATGACTACCACCACAGTTAGTTTGCTCTAACTATATACTAAATATATATACTCATCTCCAGTCATGTAACTACTGTAGAGTGCATAACTAAAATACTAGACACTCCGCATAATTAGGATTGCATACATTATATACTACTCACAGTGCATAATTAGATATCAACTACCACCACGCAGCATGACATACACTTGAATCACACATACCTCACAAAGGTGCATAAGGTTCAATACTACCACACAGTAAGACATAAGAATAATACTACTCTTCACGAGTTGCTAGAGACAAAACTTATCAAATTTACTGAACCTCACAAGTGATCTATAATATTAATTAATACCTATCTAAACTCTAGACAGTGTCGATGAACTTCAAGTTATTACTGATCTCTGCGACAGTGCATTGAATTTTATGAATTTCTACTTCCACCAAATACAGTGGTCACAACTAACTAAGTTAAACTAACCCAACACATTGCATCACTAATTAATACATATCCATCACAGTGAATGCATAATAATTACTAAGCCAACACACAGAAATGGCATACCTTTAAAGACTACTAGTCCTCACAGTTATGCAATAAACCATCTAATTCCTACTACCCCCACAGTGCAAGAGCTTAGAGGTGATACTTACCTACACTAGTGCATTAATTCTTAGAAATATGTAACTCGTACTCACGATTCACCGTTGTCATACCAACTACACATACCTTAAACCACCACATTGCATAATAGGGTATAATTTAATACTTAAGCGCTCAATCGAGGTGCGATAATGTAAATAAGGCGTACCTAGATCTAACAGAATGTCTACCCTAAGTTTAAACATACTACCTTGCACGGGAAGACTGCAACTAACTTTCACCATACCATACCCACACGTTAGGCCATAATTCCAATTAACTTACACACGCTACCGAGGCGTTCCAACGCAACCTTAATAACTACACTTGCCACCATTGCTATTAATGATTAAATACGATTACCACATCAAAGAGGCTGGTGTGACATATAATTCAACCTAATCATAGTGTCCTTCTACTAGCCCTGGCAGGGCGATAAATTAGTATTATGCTCTACTCCCAGCTATTTCATTATATTTACGGTGACTACCACACAGTGCACAAGCTCTTAAAAATACTACAACATATGGCGACCCCTACGATCTTGGCTAATAATTGGCATACATAAATATTGATAATTTACTACGCTACCACCGATTTGTTGCACTGTTAATTGGACTATACCTTCCACTTTTCAGCAGTTGTCCGTTAGACTAAACGTATTACTACCACACAGTGCATAGTAATAATGAAATAACCTACCACTACAGTGCACGCACAATTAAGTAACACAATCCAGCCCACAAGCTGCTACTATGTCAAATATCTTTGTCGGTTGATATTCGATCATCCATGATCAGTATTTCGCACTATCACTTCATATTTTTCATTCTTTTCTATCAACTATGGTACATGTTATCTCTAGGTTTGCGTCCTGTCATTAATCAAATGCACAAGGGGCCACTGGCTCTTATTCTAATTTTGTGGAAAATTGAGTAGCAATATTGGTTGAGCTTTTGTTTAGTAAAGATAACAGAAACAACGGCTTATCAGCTCATCTTGTTATGTGGTGCTGATTTGCCCAAATCAGTGGCTGGGTAGTACACAAATACCTTGCCTGTTAATAGGGGGTAACTAAGGGCTACTCCACGTCGACAGATTACAGCTGCACAGCAATTTTAAACTCACGTTTCCCCATTTTTTGAGGACTTTTGCTTTTATGGCCCGGCTGAATCATGGACCCCTAACAACATTTTAACATAAGAAATTCAAGATTATCTCGATTTCTGTTAATAGAGACGAGGAAGTGAGGTCTTTAGGACAATGCTAGAGGGAATACGCTCAGGTTGTTGATTCCTGTTTATTTTTATGTTTTGGTTTTTCGTTCCTTTACTTTTGTGGATTTGTACAACAGCTTCAAATCAGTGCTGGGAGTGATGTGTGTGCTCGTAGAATGTTTTGTTTAATGGAAATATATTTCACAGCGGTTAAATCGGCTCAATGTTCTACATTGTGTATTGTTGGTGCGCTGTTGATCTTTCTTGTTGCGGAGTGTGTTATCGGTGTTGATGTAGTGTGATGTGATTGTTGTATCGATTGATAGTCGCTGTGGTGTAACGTGAGTGGTCGTGTGGTATGTATGTCTGTAGTGATGTGGTTGTAGTTTTAGCCTAGTCTTGGAATACTTTCAAATGGGTTTTGAATATTAAAGATAAGCTTAGGCTTATTGTTGTGTTGGTTCCTGGTGTGGTGTAAGAATGTTAGTTGTGATGAATAAGATCTTAAGTGTTCTGTAATGGTGTGTATACTTGTGTGTCGTGGTGCTGATGTACGTGTGTGTGTGTGTGTGTCTTTAGCGATTATGGGCCTGCCTATGTTGTTATTTGGTGTACGGTGGTGTGTGTGTGTGTGTGTGTACGTGTGTGTGTGCTGTGTTACGGTGTGTCGCTCGTGTGTTACTGGCGTTGTGTACGTCTTGTAGTGTGTGTGTTTTTGTGTCAGATGCGAGTGTGTCGAGTTTTGTACGGTGTCGTTTGAGACCGCTTCTATTGGTAGAGAATGCTAGTTGAACGACATCGTTTCAGTCAGTAGTTTGTAATTTGTCGTGTTGTAGACTGGTGCGGTTTAGAGGCTGGTCGTGAGAAGGTTTACGGCTCTAAACGTTAAATACGTGTGCAGGATACACCACAACCCATTTACCTCTCTTTACCGTTTCAGTATTAACCTCATCAACGTAAAAGTCAGCTGACCTTTGAATGTGATGGAATGATCTAGATCAGGGCAGTCCAACCCTCTTCCGCCGAGATCTACTGTTCATGTGGTTCTTCAGTTTATTTAACTGTAAAAATAAAGGAAACTCCAACATAAAGTGTCTTAATAGGGTGTTGGGCCTCCACAAGCCAGAACAACTACAATGCATAGATTCTACAAGTGTCTGGAACTTTATTGGAGGTTGGACTGGGCTGAGCGGGAGCTGCCCTCCCRTAAGGGTGGGAGGTCCWAGAGACCTATGGCAGAACAGAGTGCTAGGGTTGGGGTGTAGGGTTTGAGAATAGCCTGAATGTAGGGGCAGCTCCTCTTGCTGTTCTGTAGGTAGCCACCATGGTCTTGTAATGGATGCAAGCTTCAACTGGAAGCCAGTGGAGTGTGTGGACGAGCGGGGTGACATGAGGGAACTTGGGAAGGTTGAAAACCAGGCGGGTTGCTGCGTTCTGGATAAGTWKCAGGGGTTTGATGGCACAAGTGGGGAACAACAGTGAGTTGCAGTAGTCCAGACGGGAGATGACTAKTGCCTRGATTAGGACCTGCGCCACTTCCTGTGTGAGGTAGGGTCGTACTCTAAGGATGTTGTAGAGCATGAACCGGCAGGAGCGGGYCAGTGCTTTGATGTTTGCAGAGAATGACAGGGTGATGTCCAGGGTCACAACAAGCTTCYTTGCACTCTGGGARGGCGACACTGTGGAGTTGTCAACCGTGATGGAAAGGTCTTTGACCTGGCAGGCCTTCCCCGGGAGGAAGGGTAGTTCCTTCTTGTCGAGGAGGAGCTTGAGGTGGTGGGCCGACATCCAAGATGAGATATCTGCCAGGCAAGCGGTGATGCGTGTCGCCACCTGGGTGTCAGAATGTGGGAAGGAGAAAAGTAGTTGGGTGTCATCCACATAGCAATGATAGGAGAGACCACGTGAGAACATGACGGAGCTGAGTGTCTTAATGTATAGAGAGAAGAGGACAGAGCCTAGAACGAAGCCCTGGGGGACACCAGTAGTGAGAGTACGTGGTGTAGACACAGGTCCTCTCCACGTCACCTAGTAGGAGCGAACATCCAGGTAGGATGCATTYCAAGAGTGTGCATAGGCTGAGACACCCAGCCCTGAGAGGGTGGAGAGGAGGATCTGATGGTTCACAGTATCGGAGGCAGCAGATGGATCTAGGAGGATGAGAACAGAGGAGAGAGAGTCAGCTTTGGGAGTGTGGAGAGCCTCCGTAACACAGAGAAGAGCAGTCTCGGTTGAGTGACCCATCTTGAAGCCTGACTGGTTAGGGTCAAGAAGATTGTTCTGTCAGAGATAACAAGAAAGTTGATCAGAGACAACACGCACAAGTGTTTTGGAAAGAAAAGAAAGAAGGGATACCAGTCTTTTGACATCAGATGAGTCGAGTGTTGATTGCTTGAGGAGGGGAGCAACTCGGGTCATTTTTAAGTCAGAGGGGACGAAGCCAGTGGTCAGGGATTTTTTTTTGTTACCTTATTTGACTAGGCAAGTCAGTTAGAGAACACATTTTTTTTCAATGACGGCCTAGGAACAGTGCATTGTTCAGGGGCAGAACTACAGATTGTTGAGTTGATGAGGGAAGTGAGGAATGGGAGGTCT
>NW_019944314.1:51727-62214 GCF_002910315.2 Salvelinus sp. IW2-2015 | reverse complement strand
CCTACACCTCCATCTCCACCTCCCTCCACCTCCCTCCTCCTCCACCTTCCTCCTCCTCCATTTCCCACATTCACACAACCTGTGGTGTACTGTGTGTGTGTGTGTCTTATTGTGTACGTGTGTGTGTGTAGAGTGTGTGTGTGTGTATCCAGTAGTTGTCTGGTCCTGTATGGCTCAGTTGGTAGGCCATGGTGCTTGTAACACCAGGATTGTGGGTTTGATTCCTGAAGCTGCTCACATGTAAAATGTATTCAGGCACGAATGTAAGTGGCTCTGGATAAAAGTGTTTGCTAAATGGCAACCTATTCTCTTTACAGTGTATTACTTAGACTTGGGCCCATAAGAGGCAGCACTCTCTTACATGTCTGACCAGTCCGTAACCGCAGGGCTCATCATCATGTGGTCTGACCAGTAACATTCATCTCCTCACTCCCTATTGACCATCTATCTCAGCCAGGCAAACCACTACCAGCCCCACGGACATGCACGTCTTCCAAAAAGCTCTCACAGTCTCATGTGTTTGGTTCATTCTCTGTATCGTTTCAAGGTTACGTTTAGGCATTAACTCAGAATGATTAAGGTAAGGTTTGGAATAGGTATAAAACAAAAATATCCAAAACCACTCTCTACAGCTGGATTCGAAAATGCAACCTTTGGAACCAGAGGGAAATGCTTGTACCCATTACCATCCTCAATGCTCCAAAAAAAACAAATTATACTTGTAGGTAACAGCGCACACTGTCGCCCCCCTAGTGGCCAGTTTCCACATCATCTCCTGACGTCCTCAGACTGGGAGGGAGGTCGAATACTGACTTCTATCATGGGTTACCTGGCTCCTTAATAGGTGTGTCACCACACTGTGTTGATCTATAGTCAATATAGTCAATCTGATTGGCTGTGTAGGTTTCTCTATGACTTCCGTGTCAAAGGGTGTATAACTGATAGGGTTTGTCTTAGGTATCCACCTAATTTTTGAACGGTGCTATGGGCACAGCCAAAGTGAAGGATTCGACTTCAGGGTTATGTGCATACTGAAGCCTGTAAATTATTTGAAAGAGTCAATTTAAAGAAAAGTCAAGTAAAGTAAGTGTATAAGTGTAATTTTATATTTATATCATTCAAGTTCACTAATGTTAGCTAGACTTACTAGTAGGCTAGTTTTGTTGTGATAATAACATTAGCTAGACCTGTTAGCTAGCTAACGTTAGCTGGCTGGCTCGCTAACTAACGTTATGTGTATGCTCTCCACTTTCTGGAGGACCGAGTTTTGAAATCAGTGGAATTCGAGTATGATAGCTAAGGAGATGGCGAAAACACCAGTCTGCATAACAAACTAAGGGAACCATGCATGGCATCAGACAGGAGATGCGTCCAACCATGATGAATACTGGCAAGATTTTCAGATATTACACGTTTCTAATTTTGACAGAAAGTGGTTTCATTTCAAGTGTACCCTTAGCTAGCTAACGTTAGCTGGCTGGGTCGCTAGCTAACGTTATGTGTATGATCTTATTCTTCGTATCTCAGACACATTTGCTTGACTAGTTATAGCTATAGAACCTGGTTGTTTAGCTACCTGCAGATTCATGAAGGGTAGTAACATGACAAAAGCCTAACCAGCTCTGCTAGGGTGAGTAAAATGGTCAGAGTTGAGTGTTCTCTCATTATGTGTCTGGAAGTAAACTCAGCAAAAAAAGAAACAACCCTTTTTCAGGACCCTGTCTTTCAAAGATAATTCGTAAAAATCCAAATGATTTCACAGATCTTCATTGTAAAGGGTTTAAATCTGTTTCCATGCTTGATGAAACATAAACAATTAATGAACATGCACCTGTGGAGCGCTCATTAAGACATTAACAGCTTACAGACGGTAGGCAATTAAGGTCACAGTTTGAAACTTAGGACACTAAAGAGGCCTTTCTACTAACTCTGAAAACACCAAAGAAAGATGTGCAGGCCCTGCTCATCTTTTGGTTTTTAGGCATGCTGCAAGGAGGCATGAGGACTGCAGACGTGGCCAGGGCAATAATGTCAGTACTGCAATGTCCGCACTGTTAGACGCCTAACAGGCGGGGAGACCGGATGGACAGCTTATCGTCCTTGCAGTGGCAGAYCATGTGTAACAACACCTGCGCAGGATCGGTAMATCCGAACATCACACCTGCGGGACAGGTACAGGACGGCAACMWCAACTGCCCGAGTTACACCAGGAATATACAATCCCTCCATCAGTGCTCAGACTGTCCGCAATAGGCTGAGAGAGGCTGGACTGAAGGCTTGTAGGCCTGTTGTAAGGCTAGTCCRCACCAGACATCAATGGCAGCAATGTCGCCTATGGGCACAAACCCACCGTTGCTGGACCAGACAGGACTGGCAAAAAGTGCTCTTCACTGACGAGTCACAGTTTTGTCTCACCAGGGGTGATGGTCGGATTCGCGTTTATCGTCAAAGGAATGAGCGTTACACCGAGGCCTGTACTCTGGAGTGGGAACGATTTGGAGATGGAGGGTCCGTCATGGTCTGGGACGGTGTGTCACATCATCATCAGACTGAGCTTGTTGTCATTGCATGCAAACTCAACGYTGTGTGTTACAGGGAAGATTCATCCTCCTCCTCATGTGGTACCCTTCCTGCGGGCTCATCCTGACATGACCCTCCAGCATGACAATGCCACCAGCCATACTGCTCGTTCTGCGCGTGATTTCCAGCAAGACAGGAATGTCAGTGTTCTGCCATGGCCAGCGAAGAGCCCGGATCTCAATCCCATTGAGCACATCTGGGACCTGTTGGATTGGAGGGTGAGGGCTAGGGCCAATCCCACCAGAAATGTCAGGGAACATGCAGGTGCCTTGGTGGAAGAGTGGGGTAACATCTCACAGCAATAACTGGCAAATCTGGTGCAGTCYATGAGGAGGAGATGCACTGCAGTACKTAATGCATCTGGTGGCCACACCAGATACTGACTATTTTGGATTTTGAACCCCCCTTTGATTAGGGACACATTATTCAATTTCTGTTAGTCACATGTCTGTGGAACTTGTTCAGTTTATCTCTCAGTTGTTGAATCTTGTTACACATGTTAAGTTTGCTGAAAATAAACGCAGTTGACAGTGAGAGGACGTTTATTTTTTTGTTGAGTTTAGCTAGCCAATGTTAGCCAGTTAGCTTGGGTGCTTGACTGTAGTTGTGACGTCAGCTTTCATCAAATTTCAAAGCAGAATTACTTTCCCATTGTTTCCTCAAATGCAGTGAATGATATACAATTTTTGTAGCTCTGAGTCTCTACTTTTATCCAATGTAAAAAACAACATAAATTAAAATGTTGCTACGTAAGACCGAATCCAGGTGGTGAGCCACATTTCACTGCAGCTAATGTAGAAGGAAAAGCTGTGTGCATTTGCAAATACTGTGTCCAAATCATATGTGAAGAATGCAACAAAGATGCAGAATCATCTGGCCAAGTGCATAAAGTTCCCTCAGCGCTCATAACAAGCTACCTCTGACAAACATTCCTTTACTTCTATTCGAGGTGAAAATGATGAATCAGACACCTTATCGATAGCAACAGCTCATGGTCCTCCTGGAATCAGAAGTTTTTTTGACTCAATGGAGGAACATAGTCAGAGAAACGCTGATGAATGTCTTGCTCGAGCGGTGTGTGCAACTGGTTCACCTCTGATGCTCTCAGGCAATGTGTATTGGAAGAGATTTCTGAATGTTCTTCCCCCAGCATACAACCCTCCAACCAGGCATGCTTTATCTACTCATTTGCTGGATGCAGAGTTCAACAGAGTTCAAGTGAAGGTCAAGCAAATCATAGAGAAAGCAGACTGTATTGCAATCATCTCTGATGGGTGGTCAAATGTCCGTGGGAAAGGAATAATTAACTATATCATCTCTACCCCTCAACCAGTATTCTACAAGAGCACAGACACAAGGGACAACAGACACACCGGTCTCTATATTACAGATGAGCTGAAGGCAGTCATCAATGACCTTGGACCACAGAAGGTATTTGCACTGGTGACAGACAATGCTGCGAACATGAAGGCTGCTTGGTCTAAAGTAGAGGCGTCTTACCCTCACGTCACACCCATTAGCTGTGCTACTCATGCATTGAATCTGCTCCGCAAGGACATCATGGCACTGAAAATAATGGATACACTCTACAAGAGAGCCAAGGAAATGGTTAGGTATGTGAAGGGTCATCAAGCTATAGCAGCAATCTACCTCACCAAGCAAAGTGAGAAGAATAAGAGCACCACATTGAAGCTGCCCAGCAACACCCGTTGGGGTGGTGTTGTCATCATGTTTGACAGTCTCCTGGAGGGGAAGGAGTCTCTCCATGAAATGGCCATATCACAGTCTGCCGATATGGACAGCCCCATCAAGAGGATCCTCCTGGATGATGTATTTTGGGAGAGAGTGGTAAGCAGCCTAAAACTCCTGAAACCTATAGCAGTAGCCATTGCACAGATTAAGGGAGACAATGCCATCCTGTCTGATGTGCAGACTCTGCTTGCAGATGTAAGAGAAGAAATCCGTACTGCCCTGTCCACTTCACTGTTGCTCCAAGCAGATGAAATTGCAGTTCTGAAATACATAGATTAAACATTTGAAGACTTCTGCCTGAAGCCATACACGCCGCAGGACATGTTGGACCCCACGTATGCTGGCAGAGCATCCTGTCTGGTTCAGAGATAACAAGGCCTATGGTGTCATCACTACCATGTCTCGCCACTCGGCCTGGGTGAGAGCAAGGTTCTTGGCAGTCTGGCGAAGTACACTTCCAAGCAAGGGCTTTGGGATGGAGATGCAATATGGCAGTCGTGCCAACCTATCTCATCAGCCACCTTATGGAAGGGACATTGGTGGATCTGAGGCTCTTTCCCTGTTGCTCCATCATCCTCTCAAATCCACCAATCAAGCTGCCTCAGATCGCAACGTGTCCTTGTTTGGGAACACACACAGCAACAACAGGCTGACCAATACAAGGGTTGAAAAATTGGTGGCCATCCGGGCAAATTTGAGGCTTTTTGAGCCTGACAACGAGCCATCCTCTACAAGGTTGGAAAGTGACAGTGAAGATGAGGCCTCAGTCTGATGTTCAAGAGGTGGACATTCAGGAGGTCACGGGAGAAGACATGGAAACCTGAGAGGAAGACAACCAAAGCTTCAGTCACTTTACAGATTTATGTTGAAAACGTTTTTGGGAGATGCGATGCATCATTGGGGATCATTCAATATTCCCTTTCTTTTGTTGTTCAGTAAAATCATCCCATGTAAAGATTCAACTCATTTAATTAAAGTTCAATTCATAACTAAATTATATATTTTTTCTATTGGAAGGATTTAATAATTTGCAATTATGTCTACTTATGATAAGGTAAAATGTTTATGTTTCTGTCTCCATATGATATGGGAAATATATCCAATGCAAAAAACATCTACATTTAAATGGTATTAATATAAATTTTCATCTACAATATGTCCGTTAATTCCCATATATTCCCGTTAATTCCCACATACCCTCTGTAGGAATGGTTCTACATGGAACCGAAAAGGGTTCTACCTGGAACCAAAAGGATTCTACCTGCAACCAAAAAGGGTTTTCCTATGGGGACAGCTGAAGAACCCTTTCTGGTTCTAGATAGCATATTTTTTTCTAAGAGTGTACCAAACCATCTGCTCTGCATTTAAATGTCTGACTATCCCTGCTACCGACTCATTGCTCTCTTAGACTCTGATGAGATAGCATCCAGGCCAAAACCCCAATCCTCTAAACTGAAGGTTCGACTTGACTTCTGCATCTCTTTCTTCCTCCTCTTCTTGTCTCTGTGGTCTGATAGYATCGATTGGCCATTTGGAGCCAAGGAAATCCAAAGAGACAGGAATAATTACAAGGAGATAAGGCAATCTACTGCAATTAACCTCTGTTCTTCCCCAGTGGCCGAGACCAAGCCAGCCCTGCCAGGGCCGCAGCCCATCTGAATATCACTTTTAAATAGAAAATAAATTACCTACCAAAACCAAGCTGTCTCCTACACAGCCACCACCACATGCACACATGCGCACACATGCACACACACACGCACACACACACGCACGCACACACACACACACACACGTCACCACATGGCACCACCGCTACCGCCACGTCACTACTGAAATAAAAGAACAATTATGTAGGAATGAATTCTAACTCATGCATCCCCTTATCACTAAAGAGACATATTTTAACTGTGGCATTATATGACTATTGAACTAAATTAATTGTAAAAGTTGGGTTTTGATCCGTGGTTATAGATCTGTGTTGTTTTTTTTTAAGCTATGCGATAGAGATAACATTAAAGTTATTGTTAGACATTTTGTAAAGTGGCAGGGGTCCATCTGAAAGATGTTTCTTTGAAAAGGCTTAATTAATTAAAATAAATACATCTTGTCAAGACATTTAGTCTAAAGCCTGTTCAAAAAGGAAAGGAATTATCTTTAAATGTCAGGGACAAAGTTTTACGTTTGAAAAGCCAAAGCCATTTTAGTGACCTAAGTACCAACGATTATTATTAACCTGGGCTCTAATCAATGAAACGCTTACGATAGAATGTTAACGATAGAAAGTCCTTCTTATACAAGATAATGTGTTTTCAATAGCCTACCTGGACAAGTGAAGGTACTAGACAGTTCTGCCCAGCTCTGAAGGGTAACATATTAGTTCTGTCCTGGGATTAGGTCAAAGGTCAACGTGAAAAATGGGGCAAGAAAGAGGAGATTTCACCTTCTACTCACACACACACACACACACACACACACACACACATCACACACACACACACACACACACACACACACACACACCACACACACACACACACACACACACACACACACAACACACACACACACACACAAAGGCCCTGTTTATTTCAATTCTGTAGCATCAACACTCTATCTCTCTCTCTCTCTTTCTAGCTGTTGTTTATTTCAGAATAACACATTTCAGCCCAATTTACAGCAGATTTCTGCAATATCAGGCCTATCACTCCCTCTCCCCTGGTGGAGAGACGAGGGAGAACTTTTATGATTTATCTCAGAAAACTTTCAAGCCAGTTTTTCCTCTCCCAGCGCTTTGCTTTTCTATGCCTGCTTCCCCTAGTTCCATATTGTAGCCTGCTTCCCCCAGTTCCATATTGTAGCCTGTTCCCCAGTTCCATATTGTAACCTGTTTCCCCCAGTTCCATATTGTAGCTTGTTTCCCAGTTCCATATTGTAACCTGTTTCCCCCAGTTCCATATTGTAGCCTGTTTCCCCAGTTCATATGTAGCCTGTTTCCCCAGTTCCATATGTAGCCTGTTTCCCCAGTTCCATATTGTCTTCTGTTTCCCCAGTTCCATATTGTAGCCTGTTTCCCAGTTCCATATTGTAACCTGTTTCCCCAGTTCCATATTGTAGCCTGTTTCCCTCAGTTCCATATTGTAACCTGTTTCCCCAGTTCCATATTGTAGCCTGTTTCCCATCCATATTGTAGCCTGCTTCCGTTCCTATTGTAGCTGTTACCCCAGTTCCATATTGTAGCCTGTTTCCCCAGTTCCATATTGTAGCCTGTTTCCCCCAGTTCCATATTGTAGCTGTTTCCCCCAGTTCCATATTGTAGCCTGTTTCCCCAGTTCCATTTGTAGCCTGTTTCCTCCAGTTCCATATTGTAGCCTGTTTCCCCAGTTCCATATTGTAGCCCTGTTTCCCCAGTTCCATAATGTAGCCTGTTTCCCCAGTTCCATATTGTACCTGTTTCCGCCATGTTTCCATTTTTACCTGTTTCCAGTTCCATATTGTAACCTGTTTCCCCCCAGTTCCATATTGTAGCCTGTTTCCCCCAGTTCTCATATGTACTGTTTCCCCCCAGTTCCATATTGTAGCCTGTTTCCCCAGTTCCATAATGTAGCCTGTTTCCCCAGTTCCATATTGTAGCCTGTTTCCCAGTTCCATATTGTCTTCTGTTTCCCCAGTTCCATATTGTAGCCTGTTTCCCCAGTTCCATATTGTACCTGTTCCCCAGTTCCATATTGTAGCCTGTTTCCCAGTTCCATATTGTAACCTGTTTCCCCAGTTCCATATTGTAGCCTGTTTCCCCAGTTCCATATTGTAACCTGTTTCCCCAGTTCCATATTGTAGCCTGTTTCCTCAGTTCCATATTGTAACCTGTTTCCCCCAGTTCCATATTGTACCTGTTTCCCAGTTCATATTGTAACCTGTTTCCCCCAGTTCCATATGTACCTGTTTCCCCAGTTCCATATTGTAGCCTGTTTCCCCCCAGTTCCATATTGTAGCCTGTTTCTCCAGTTCCATATTGTAACTGTTTCTCCAGTTCCATATTGTACCTGTTCCCCCAGTTCCATATTGTAGCCTGTTTCCCCAGTTCCATATTGTAACCTGTTTCCCCAGTTCATATTGTAGCCTGTTCCCCAGTTCCATAATGTAGCCTGTTTCCCCAGTTCCATATTTGTAGCCTGTTTCCCCAGTTCCATATTGTAGCCTGTTTCCCCAGTTCCATATTGTAACCTGTTTCCCCAGTTCCATATTGTAGCCTGCTTCCCCAGTTCCATATTGTAGCCTGTTTCCCCAGTTCCATATTGTAGCTGTTTCCCCAGTTCCATATTGTAGCCTGTTTCCCCCAGTTCCATATTGTAGCCTGTTTCCTCCAGTTCCATATTGTAACCTGTTTCCCCAGTTCCATATTGTAGCCTGTTTCCCCAGTTCCATATTGTAGCCTGTTCCCCAGTTCCATATTGTAGCTGTTTCCACCAGTTCATATTGTAGCCTGTTTCCCCAGTTCCATATTGTAACCTGTTCCCCAGTTCCATATTGTAGCCTGTTTCCCCAGTTCCATATTGTAGCCTGTTTCCCCAGTTCCATATTGTAGCCTGTTCCTCCAGTTCCATATTGTAACCTGTTTCCCCAGTTCCATATTGTAGCCTGTTTCCCAGTTCCATATTGTAGCCTGTTTCCTCCAGTTCCATATTGTAGCCTGTTTCCCCAGTTCCATATTGTAGCCTGTTTCCCCAGTTCCATATTGTAACCTGTTTCCCCCAGTTCCATATTGTAGCCTGTTTCCCCAGTTCCATATTGTAGCCTGTTTCCCCAGTTCCATATTGTAGCCTGTTTCCCCAGTTCATATTGTAACTGTTCCCCAGTTCCATATTGTAGCCTGTTTCCCAGTTCCATATTGTAGCCTGTTTCCCCAGTTCCATATTGTAGCCTGTTTCCCCAGTTCCATATTGTAGCCTGTTTCCTCAGTTCCATATTGTAACCTGTTTCCCAAGTTCCATAGTGTAGCCTGTTTCCCAAGATCCATAGTGTAGCTGTTTCCCCAGTTCCATATTGTAGCCTGTTTTCCCCAGTTCCATATTGTAGCCTGTTTCCCCAGTTCCATATTGTAACCTGTTTCCCCAGTTCCATAGTTGTAGCCTGTTTCCCCGGTTCCATATTGTAGCCTGTTTCCCCAGTTCCATATTGTAGCCTGTTTCCCCAGTTTCCATATGTAACCTGTTTCCCCAGTTCCATATTGTAGCCTGTTTCCCCAGTTCCATATTGTAACCTGTTCCCCAGTTCATATGTAGCCTGTTTCCCCAGTTCCATATTGTAGCCTGTTTCCCCAGTTCCATATTGTAGCCTGTTTCCTCCAGTTCCATATTGTAACCTGTTTCTCCGTTCCATATTGTAACCTGTTCCCCAGTTCCATATTGTAGCCTGTTTCCCCAGTTCCATATTGTAACCTGTTTCCCCAGTTCCATATTGTAGCCTGTTCCCAGTTCCATAATGTAGCCTGTTTCCCAGTTCCATATTGTAGCCTGTTTCCCAGTTCCATATTGTAGCCTGTTTCCCCAGTTCCATATTGTAACCTGTTTCCCCAGTTCCATATTGTAGCCTGCTTCCCCCAGTTCCATATTGTAGCCTGTTTCCCCAGTTCCATATTGTAGCCTGTTTCCCCCAGTTCCATATTGTAGCCTGTTTCCCCAGTTCCATATTGTAGCCTGTTTCCTCCAGTTCCATATTGTAACCTGTTTCCCCAGTTCCATATTGTAGCCTGTTTCCCCAGTTCCATATTGTAGCCTGTTTCCCCAGTTCCATATTGTAACCTGTTTCCCCCTAGTTCCATATTGCTAACCTGTTCCCAAGTTCCATATTGTCGCCTGTTTCCCCAGTTCCATATTGTAGCCTGTGAGGTTGAAAACAGTCTGAACTTTTTTGAAAGAGAATTAGAATGAGCATACGGTCACCCTGCAGGTAATTAACAAGGGGATGGGAGGACGAGAGAGAAAGGGATGAAACGAGAGTGGGGGAAGAAGAGAGATAGAGGCTGTGGGCTTGATTCATCTCCCATTTGAATCAGCCATTGTAGTGCTGGAGAGGGAGAGGGAGAGGGGGAGAGAGAGAAAGAGGGGGAGAGAGAGAGAGGGGGAGAGGAGAGAGGGGGAGAGAGAGAGGGGGAA
>NW_019944314.1:36298-51702 GCF_002910315.2 Salvelinus sp. IW2-2015 | reverse complement strand
GTACTAGGTGGAAATACCACACACACACACAACACACACACACACAAACATCACAACCAACCACACACACACAACAAACACACACACACACACACACACAACACCCAACACACACGACCACCACACCAAGGCCCTGTTTATTTCAACTTCTGTAGCATCAACACTCTATCTCTCTCTCTTTTAGCTGTTGTTTATTTCGAATAACACATTTCAGCCAATTTACAGCAGATTTCTGCAATATCAGGCCTATCACTCCTCTCCCCTGGTGGAGAGAACGAGGGAGAATTTTTATGATTTATCCTCAGAAAACTTTCAAGCCAGTTTTTCCTCTCCCAGCGCTTTGCTTTTCTATGCCTGCTTCCCCTAGTTCCATATTGTAGCCTGCTTCCCCCAGTTTCCATATTGTAGCCTGTTTCCCCAGTTCCATATTGTAACCTGTTTCCCCAGTTCCATATTTTAGCCTGTTCAGTTCCCATTGTCTGTTTCCCAGTTCATATGTTACCTGTTTCCCCCCAGTTCCATATTGTAGCCTGTTTCCCCAGTTCATATGTAGCCTGTTTCCAGTTCCATATGTCTTTCTGTTTCCCCAGTTCCATATTGTAGCTGTTTCCCAGTTCCATATTGTAACCTGTTTCCCCAGTTCCATATTGTCTGTTTCCCTAGTTCCTAATTGTACCCTGTTTCCCGCAGTTCCATATTGTAGCCTGTTTCCCAGTTCCATATTGTATGCCTGCTTCCCCCAGTTTCCATATTGTAGCTGTTACCCAGTTCCATATTGTAGCCTGTTTCCCCAGTTCCATATTGTAGCCTGTTCCCCCAGTTCCATATTGTAGCCTGTTTCCCCAGTTCCATATTGTAGCCTGTTTCCCAGTTCATATTGTAGCCTGTTCCCCAGTTCCATATTGTAGCCTGTTTCCCCAGTTCCATATTGTAGCCTGTTTCCCCCAGTTCCATAATGTGCTCTGTTTCCCCAGTTCCATATTGTACCTGTTTCCCCAGTTCCATATTGTTAGCCTGTTTCCCCAGTTTCATATTGTACCTGTTTCCCCAGTTCCATATTGTAGCCTGTTTCCCAGTTCATATTGTCTGTTTCCCCCAGTTCATATTGTAGCCTGTTTCCCAGTTCCATAATGTAGCCTGTTCCCCAGTTCCATATTGTAGCCTGTTTCCCCAGTTCCATATTGTCTTCTGTTTCCCCAGTTCCATATTGTAGCCTGTTCCCAGTTCCAATTGTCCCTGTTCTCACCAGTTCATATTGTAGCCTGTTTCCCCAGTTCCATATTGTAGCCTGTTTCCAGTTCCATATTGTAGCCTGTTTCCCCAGTTCATATTGTAACCTGTTTCCCCCAGTTCCATATGTGTAGCCTGTTTCCCCAGTTCCATATTGTAACCTGTTTCCCCAGTTCCATATTGTAGCCTGTTTCCAGTTCCATATGTAACCTGTTTCCCCAGTTCCAATGTAGCCTGTTTCCATTCATTTGTACCTGTTCCCAGTTCATATTGTAGCTCGTTTCCCCAGTTCCATATTGTACCTGTTTCTCCAGTTCCATATTGTAACCTGTTCCCACCAGTTTCCATATTTGTAGCCTGTTTCCCCAGTTCCATATTGTAACTGTTTCCCCAGTTCCATATTGTTAGCCTGTTCCCCAGTTCCATATGTAGCCTGTTTCCCCAGTTCCATATTGTAAGCCTGTTTCCCAGTTCCATATTGTAGCCTGTTTCCCCAGTTCCATATTGTAACCTTTCCCCCGTTCTATTGTAGCCTGTTCCTCCAGTTCCATTTGTAGCCTGTTTCCCAGTTCCATATTGTAGCCTGTTTCCCCAGTTCCATATTGTAGCCTGTTTCCCCGTTCCATATTGTAGCCTGTTTCCAGTTCCATATTGTAACCTGTTTCCCAGTTTCCATAATTGTAGCCTGTTTCCCCAGTCCATATTGTAGCTGTTTCCCCAGTTCCATATTGTAGCCTGTTTCCCAGTTCCATATTGTAGCCTGTTTCCCCAGTTCCATATTGTAACCTGTTTCCCCATGTTCCATATTGTAGCCTGTTTCCCAGTTCCATATTGTAGCCTGTTCCCCAGTTCCATATTGTGCCTGTTTTCTCCAGTTCATATTGTAACCTGTTTCCCAGTTCCATATTGTAGCCTGTTTCCCCAGTTCCATATTGTAGCCTGTTTCCTCCAGTTCCATATTGTAGCCTGTTTCCCAGTTCCATATTGTAGCCTGTTTCCCCAGTTCCATATTGGTAACCTGTTTCCCCCAGTTCCATATTGTAGCCTGTTTCCGCCAGTTCCATATTGTAGCCTGTTTCCCCAGTTCCATATTGTAGCCTGTTTCCCAGTTCCATATTGTAACTGTTTCCCCAGTTCCATATTGTAGCCTGTTTCCCCGTTCCATATTGTAGCCTGTTTCCCCAGTTCCATATGTAGCTGTTTCCCAGTTCCATATTGTAGCCTGTTTCCTAGTTCCATATTGTAACCTGTTTCCCAAGTTCATATGTGCCTGTTCCCAAGATCCATATGTAGCCTGTTTCCCCAGTTCCATATTGTAGCCTGTTTCCCCAGTTCCATATTGTAGCCTGTTTCCCCAGTTCCATATTGTAACCTGTTTCCCAGTTCATAGTGTAGCGTGTTTCCCCAGTTCCATATTTGTAGCTGTTTCCCCAGTTCCATATTGTAGCTGTTTTCCCAGTTCCATTTGTAACCTGTTTCCCCAGTTCCATATTGTAGCCTGTTTCCCACAGTTCCATATTGTAACCTGTTTCCCCAGTTCATAATGTAGCCTGTTTCCCCAGTTCCATATTGTAGCCTGTTTCCCCAGTTCCATATTGTAGCCTGTTTCCTCCAGTTCCATATTGTAACCTGTTTCTCCAGTTCCATATTGTAACCTGTTCCCCCAGTTCCATATTGTAGCCTGTTTCCCCATTCCATATTGTAACTTGTTTCCCCAGTTCCATATTGTAGCCTGTTCCCCAGTTCCATAATGTAGCTGTTCCCCACAGTTCCATATTGTAGCCTGTTTCCCAGTTCCATATTGTAGCCTGTTTCCCCAGTTCCATATTGTAACTGTTTCCCCAGTTCCATATTGTAGCCTGCTTCCCCAGTTCATATTGAGCCTGTTTCCAGCTTTCCATATTGTAGCCTGTTTCCCCAGTTCCATATTGTAGCCTGTTTCCCCGTTCATATTGTAGCTGTTTCCTCCAGTTCCATATTGTACTGTTTCCAGTTCCATATTGTAGCCTGTTTCCCAGTTCCATATTGTAGCCTGTTTCCCCGTTCCATATTGTAACCTGTTTCCCAGTTCCTATTGTAACGTTTCCCAAGTTCCATATTGTCGCCTGTTTCCCCAGTTCCATATTGTAGCCTGTGAGGTTGAAAACAAGTCTGAACTTTTTGAAAGAGAATTAGATGAGCATACGGTCACCCTGCAGGTAATTAACAAGGGGATGGGGAGGAGAGAGAGAAGGGATGAAACGAGAGTGGGGGAAGAAGAAGATAGAGGCTGTGGGTTGATTCATCTCCCATTGAATCAGCCATTGTAGTGCTGGAGAGGGAGAGGGAGAGGGGAGAGAGAGAGAGGGGGAGAGAGAGAGAGGGGGAGAGAGAGAGAGGGGAGAGAGGAGGAGGGGGAGGGAGAGAGAAAGACGGGGAGAGGAGAGAGAGAGAAGCCATGTTAAAGAAGCCGCTCTAGCCAGCTGCTGGGGAGAGTGAACAACCAGTGTAGTGTAAGTAGCATACTGCACAATGTACTCTACACACAAACCTCATAACCATCCAAAGCCATTTCAAATCTGTTTCTCTCGTTTTCAGCAGGGACTGTCCCTTTCATCACTCCCTTCCCTCACTGCCCCCCCCCTCTCTGTTCTACAGAAATAGTAAATTCCTAATATCCATGTCCCCCCCAACAACAACAAATCCTTAGAGTCATTTTTTACATTTCATCATCAACTGAAATGGAATACACTGACTCTGTCGCCGTGCTTAGCTGTGAATGTCTCTGAAGAGAGACAGATTATTTCAGAGGGTTGCAGTGGATAACAAGCAGGAGAAATCACAGTAAAATAGCCTAAGTCACAGCTCAAACCAACACAAAGCACAGACGACCAAACAACAAACAAAAAGAACAACACCTACAAAAATAAATCCGTGCTTGAACACAGTCTCAGCCAATCAGCATCCAGGATCAGCTAACCTTTGTATAAAAATGTGTTAAACCTTATGACAAAGGACTTTGAAAATGTGCAAACAGCTATGCGTATTTAATTGAGGCTTTAATTTAACATTGACAGGAAGGAGTCCTATGGCCCTGTAGCGAGGCAGACTGAGGGTCTGATTCCTCCTGACTCCTGTCTGACTGATCTGATCCTGGATCATTTAATGCTTGACATCACTCATCTGACATCTGTGGTCTAGCTGGGTAGTTCTGCCGGCACCTTGCCCCTCCCTTTCCTCACAGAGTTGTTTGCCTTCTAGGGTGGAGTCAGTCGACTCCACAGAGAAAGACAGATTAGTGGGTAGTGCATTAGGGGGTAGGGGGTAGACAAGCAGGGAGCCTAGTGGTAGTGTTTGGGGGGTAGGGGGTAAGACAAGCAGGGAGCCTAGTGGTTAGTGTATGAAGGGTAGGGGGTAAGACAAGCAGGGAGCCCAGTGGTAGTGTTTGGGGGTAGGGGGTAAGACAAGCAGGGAGGCCTAGTGGTAGTGTATGGGGGTAGGGGGTAAGACAGCAGGGAGCCTAGTGGTACTGTATGGAGGGTAGGGGGTAAGACAAGCAGGGAGCCTAGTGGTAGTGTATGGGGGGTAGGGGGTAAGACAAGCAGGGAGCCTAGTGGTGGGGTATGTGGGGTAGGGGAAGACAAGCAGGGAGCCTAGTGGTAGTGTTTGGGGGGTAGGGGGTAAGACAAGCAGGGAGCCTAGTGGTAGTGTATGGGGGGTAGGGGGTAAGACAAGCAGGGAGCCTAGTGGTAGTGTATGGGGGGTAGTGGGTAAGACAAGCAGGAAGCCTAGTGGTAGTGTATGGGGGGTAGGGGTAAGACAAGCAGGGAGCCTAGTGGTAGTGGTATGGGGGGTAGGGGGTAAGACAAGCAGGAGCCTAGTGTAGTGTATGGGGGTAGGGGTTAAGACAAGCGGGGAGCCTAGTGGTAGTGTATGGGGGGTAGGGGGTAAGACAAGCAGGGAGCCTAGTGGTAGTGTTATGGGGGGTAGGGGGTAAGACAAGCAGGGAGCCTAGTGGTAGTGTATGGGGGGTAGGGGGTAAGACAAGCAGGGAGCCTAGTGGTAGTGTATGGGGGGTAGTGGGTAAGACAAAGCAGGGAGCCTAGTGGTAGTGTATGGGGGTAGGGGTAAGACAAGCCAGGGAACCTAGTGGTGTGTATGGGGGGTAGTGGGTAAGACAAGCAGGGAGCCTAGTGGTAGTGTATGGGGGTAGTGGGTAAGACAAGCAGGAAGCCTAGTGGTAGTGTATGGGGGGTAGTGGGTAAGACAAGCAGGGAGCCTAGTGGTAGTGTATGGGGGGTAGTGGGTAAGACAAGCAGGGAGCCTAGTGGTAGTGTATGGGGGTAGGGGGTAGACACAGCAGGGAGCCTAGTGGTAGTGTATGGGGGGTAGGGGGTAAGACAAGCAGGGAGCCTAGGTGTAGTGTATGGGGGGTAGGGGGTAAGACAAGCAGGGAGCTTAGTGGTAGTGTATGGGGGTAGGGGTAAGACAAGCAGGGAGCCTAGTGGTAGTGTATGGGGGGTAGTGGGTAAGACAAGCAGGGAGCCTAGTGGTAGTGTATGGGGGTAGGGGGTAAGACAAGCAGGGAACCTAGTGGTAGTGTATGGGGGGTGTGGGTAAGACAAGCAGGGAGCCAAGTGGTAGTGTATGGGGGGTAGTGGGTAAGACAAGCAGGAAGCCTAGTGGTAGTGTATGGGGGGTAGTGGGTAGAACGGCAGGGAGCCTAGTGGTGTGTATGGGGGTAGTGGGTAAGACAAGCAGGAAGCCTAGTGGTAGTGTATGGGGGTAGTGGGGTAAGAACAAGCAGGGAGCCTAGTGGTGGTGTATGGGGGGGGTAAGATTAGCAGGGAGCCTCTGGTAGTGTAGGGCGTCAGTGGACAAGACGCTTTCAGTGGTTAGTGAGAATGAGCATGAGTGTCATCGTGATGTTAGTGATGCGTGGGTCAGCTGTTTTGTTCACCACACGCACTCGCCGACTTTTATGTGATGAAGTGGAAATCTGGCGGCCAGCATCCGATCTAAACTGCTTATATAGAAATGCCCAGTAGGCTACAGTCAGAGACGGTGCAATCATTATTTTGACATGGGGTTGCAGGAATTTTTCGGCCTAATTTAGATATTTCACTATATAATTTTAACGTCGTAACTTTCTTCTGTCATTATGAGTTGCCCTAGAGACTAAATAAACCATTACTCACCAGAATAATGTCATCAATTACAGAACGAACGCTTCAATCTAGTTGACGTCGGTAAGGTTCTCTGTCAGATGTTTAGTGACTGGGGGTATAAAATGCAATAACTCCCCAAAAATGTATTTTCTGTGCAAAATGACATCAGTTTGGCCGGTTGTCAGGAATAGAATGTGTAAAACGACCCAAAATGTTTCTGATACGATTTCAGTTCGGCATTTGGATGCATATTTTTATGTGGGTGAAGTATATCAGCTTTTTGATAAAGAAGAAGCTCTACAGACGGTATTTAACTGCACATTCACATTCTCTCAAGATGCTGAAAGTAAGACATCATATTTCCCTCCACTCCTTTAGCCTACAGTTTGGTGAAGATCTATCACTTTACTGCGACAAGACTTGGTTCTGCAGGAGTTAATATCAAGGCTATGTAAGAGGGTTATAGACCTACAGTCAGCATCCAGATGTCAGTTTCCATTTTAACCCATCTGGGAGAGAGAAAGACGGGGAGAGGGAGAGAGAGAGAAGCCATGTTAAAAGAGACCGCCTCTAGCCAGCCTGCTGGGGAGAGTGAACAACCCAGTGTAGTGTAAGTAGCATACTGCACAATGTACTCTACACAAACCCTCATACCATCCAAAAGCCATTTCAAATCTGTTTCTCTCGTTTTCAGCAGGGACTCGCCCCTTTTATCACACCCATCCCTGGCTGTCCTTTCCCCCCCCCCCTCTCTGTTCTACAGAAATACGTAAATTCCCTAAATATCCATGTCCCCCCCCCAACAACAACAATCCCTTAGAGTCATTTTTTACATTTCATCATCAACTGAAATGGAAATACACTGACTCTGTCGCCGTGCTTAGCTGTGAATGTCTCTGAAGAGAGACAGATTATTTCAGAGGGTTGCAGTGGATAACACAGCAGGAGAAATCACAGTAAAATAGCCTAAAGTCACAGCTCAAACCAACACAAAGCACAGACAGACCAAACAACAACCAAAAAGAACAACACCTACAAAAATAAATCCGTGCTTGAACACAGTCTCAGCCAATCAGCATCCAGGATCAGCTAACCTTTGTATAAAATGTGTTAAACCTTATGACAAAGGACTTTGAAAAATGTGCAAACAGCTATGCATTTAATTGAGGCTTAATTTAAACATTGACAGGAAGGAGTCCTATGGCCCTGTAGCGAGGCAGACTGAGGGTCTGATTCCTCCTGACTCCTGTCTGACTGATCTGATCCTGGATCATTTAATGCTGACATCACTCATCTGACATCTGTGGTCTAGCCTGGGTAGTTCTGCCGGCACCTTGCCCCCTCCCTTTCCTCACAGAGTTGTTTGCCTTCTAGGGTGGAGTCAGTCGACTCCCACAGAGAAAGACAGATTAGTGGGTAGTGCATAGGGGGTAGGGGGTAAGACAAGCAGGGAGCCTAGTGGTAGTGTTTGGGGGGTAGGGGGTAAGACAAGCAGGGAGCCTAGGTGGATAGTCGTATGAAGGGTATGGGGGTAAGACAAGCAGGGAGCCAGTGGTAGTGTTTGGGGGTGTAGGGGGTAAGACAAGCAGGGGCCTAGTGGTAGGTGTATGAAGGGAGGGGTGTAGAACAAGCAGGGAGCAGTGGTAGTTGTTGGGGGGTAGGGGTAAGACAAGCAGGGAGCCTAGGTGGACGTGTATTGTGGGGGTTAGGGGTCAGAGCAAGCAGGGAGCCTAGGGTATGTATGCGAGGGTAGGGGTAATAGTGACAAGAGGGAGTCCTAGTGGTAGTCGTTCCTGGGGGTAGGGGGTAAGACAAGCAGGGAGCCTAGTGGTAGTGGTATGTGGGGGTAGGGGGTAAGACACAAGCAGGGAGCCTAGTGGGTAGTGTATGGGGGGTAGGGGTAAGACAAGCAGGCAGCCTAGTGGTAGTGTATGGGGGTAGGGGTATAGACAAGCAGGGAGTCTCTGTGTGTGATAGTGTATGGGGGGTGAGGGGTAAGACAAGCAGGAAGGCCTAGTGGTAGTGTATGGGGGTGTAGGGGGTAAGACAAGCAGGGAGCCTAGTGGTAGTGTATAAGAGGGGGTAGGCGGGATAAGACAAGCAGGGAGCCTAAGTGGTAGTTGTAATGGGGGTAGGGGGTAAGACAAGCAGGGAGCCTAGTGGTGCAGTGTATGGGGGGTAGGGGGTAAGAACAGCCAGGGAGCCTGTGGTAGTGTATGGGGGGTAGGGGTAAGACAAGCAGGGAGCCTAGTGGTAGTGTATGGGGGTAGGGGGTTAAGACAAGCAGAGACCTAGTGGTAGTGTATGGGGGGAGAAGGGGTAAGACAAGCAGGGAAGCCTAGTGGTAGTGTATGGGGGTAGTGGGTAAGACAAGCAGGAAGCCTAGTGGTAGTGTATGGGGGGTAGTGGGTAAGACAAGCAGGGAGCCTAGTGGTAGTGTATGGGGGGTAGTGGGGTAGACAAGCAGGGAGCCTAGTGGTAGTGTATGGGGGGTAGGGGGTAAGACAAGCAGGGAGCCTAGTGGTAGTGTATGGGGGGTAGGGGTAAGACAAAGCAGGGAGCCTAGTGTAGTTTATGGGGGGTTAGGGGGTAAGACAAAGCAGGGAGCTAGTGGTAGTGTATGGGGGGTAGGGGGTAAGACGCAGTGGAGCCTAGTGGTAGTGATGGGGGTAGTGGGTAAGACAAGCAGGGAGCCTAGTGGTAGTGTATGGGGGGTAGGGGTAAGACAAGCAGGGAACCTAGTGGTAGTGTTGGGGGTAGTGGGTAAGACAGCAGGGAGGCCTAGTTGGTAGTGTATGGGGGGTAGTGGGTAAGACAAGCAGGAAGCCTAGTGGTAGTGTATGGGGGGTAGTGGGTAAGACAAGCAGGGAGCCTAGTGGTAGTGTATGGGGGGTAGTGGGTAAGACAAGCAGGAAGCCTAGTGGTAGTGTATGGGGGGTAGTGGGGTAAGAACAGCAGGGAGCCTAGTGGTGGTGTATGGGGGGGTAAGAATTAGCAGGGAGCCTCTGGTAGTGTAGGCGCGTCAGTGGACAAGACGCTTACTCATGTTAGTGAGAATGAGCATGAGTGTCATCGTGATGTTAGTGATGCGTGGGTCAGCTGTTTGTTCACCACAAACCACTCGCCGCACTTTTATGTGATGAAGTGGAAATCTGCGGCCAGCATCCGAATCTAAACTGCTTATATAGAAAATGCACATGTAGGCTACAGTCAGAGACGGTGCAATCATTATTTTGACATGGGGTTGCAGGAATTTTTTCGGCCTAATTTAGATATTTCACTAGATAATTATTAACGTCGTAACTTCTCTCTGTTCATTATGAGTTGCCCTAGAAGACTAAATAAACCATTACTCACCAGAATAATGTCATCAATTACAGAACGAACGCTTCAATCTAGTTGACGTCGGTAAGGTTCTCTGTCAGATGTTTAGTGGACTGGGATAAAATGCAATAACTCCCCAAAAATGTATTTTCTGTGCAAAATGACATCAGTTTGGCCGGTTGTCAGGAAATAGAAATGTGTTAAAAACGACCCAAAATTTCTGATACGATTTCAGTTCGGCATTTGGATGCAATATTTTTATGTGGGTGCAGTAATATCAGCTTTTCTGATAAAGACAGAAGCTCTACAGACGGTATTTAACTGCACATTCACATTCTCTCAAGATGCTGAAAGTAAGACATCATATTTCTCCACTCCTTTAGCCTACAGTTTGGTGAAATCTATCACTTTACTGAAGAACAGACTTGGTTCTGCAGGAGTAATATCAAGGCTAGTAAAGAGGTTAAGCCTACAGTCAGCATCCAGATGTCAGTTTCCATTTAACCATCTAATCAGTAGCAACAGTTCCCTTGACAGGCCCTAGAACAGTTAATATGAAGACTAGGGAGAGGTTATAGACCTACAGTTAATATGTGACAGTAGAGTCTAGTTTCCAGGTGAGAGGTTATAGACATTAATATAAGCTAGACAAGTTATAGCCTATCAGAAGACTAGGTGAAGTAGACGTAGTTAATATGAAGACTAGTGAGCAGGTTAGTGTAGATAATATGAAGACTAGGTGAGAGTTATAGACCTAGTTAATATGAAGACTAGGTGAGAGGTTATAGACCTGCAGAGTTAATATGAAGGACTAGGTGAGAGGTTGATAGACCTGTAGATTAATATGAAATTAGGACTGAAGTAAGATTAGTAGAGTTATAGACCTGTAGTATATATGAAGACTAGGTGAGAGTTATAGACCTGCAGTTAATATGAAGACTAGGTGAGAGTTATAGACCTACAGTTAATATGAGACTAGGTAGAGGTTATAGACTGAGTTAATATGAAGACTAGGTGAGAGGTTATAGACCTTCAGTTAACTGAAAGACTAGGTGAGAGGTTATAGACCTGTAGTTAATATGAAGACTAGGTGAGAGGTTATAGACTCTGCAGTTTAATATGAAGACTAGGTGAGAGGTTATAGACCTACAGTTAATATGAAGACTAGGTGAGAGGTTATAACTGCAGTAATATGAAGACTCGGTAGAGGTTATAGACTCAGTTAATGATGAGACTAGTGAGAGGTTATAGACCTCCAGTTAATATGAAGACTAGGTGAGAGGTTATAGACCTTGCTAGTTTAATATGTAAGACTTAGCGATGAAGGTTATAGACCTTTAGCCTAATTAATGGAAGTGTTTTTAGCCGCTTTGGCAGTAGGTAGATTATAACCTGCAGTGTAATATGAAACTAGTGGGGGGTATAAATTAATATGACACTAGGTGAGAGGTTTCAGTATTCACTGAAGGTTATAACTGCGTAACTGAGCTTTAGAGATTGCCATAATTGCAGTAAGAGTTAAGACCTAAGGTGAGACGGCTGGTCTTAATTAACCTCGACTGTAGATGTGCAGTAAAAATATCTGAAGACTTAAATGTAGTTGAGAGGTTGAGAAGGTTATGATACTACCTGACAGTTAATATGAAGACTAGGTTGAAGCCAGGTCTTTATCTAGAGTACGGATACGTTTACAGTTAATTATTGTAAAGACTATAGGTGAGACTTGGGTTATAGAGGACTCTTGCAGTTAATATGAAGACTAGGTGAGAGGTTATAGACCTTCAGTTAATATGAAGACTAGGTGAGAGGTTATAGACCTTTCAGTTAATATGAAGACTAGGTGAGAGGTTATAGACCTGCAGTTAATATCCAGATGTCAGTTTCAATGTAACCCATCTGAAACAGTAGGCTACCGTTCCTTTGACGTGCCATAGCCCTATTTGAAGTCCCCGTCTTGTGACTGTTGAATTTGTATAACTCACAGTCATCACACAAAACATAGCCGGCGGCACCGTACTGAACCATCCTCCATTACAACTTCACCAAATATTTCCCAAACATTACTTTTCTGGCCCTCGCTTCTCTTCATTTTCAAACTCTCCGTTCACAAGCTTTTCTCTATTAAATTATATTTAATTACCAGACAGAGACATTGTTATTTTTGCCTCCGTGGATTGAGGTAAACTTTTCCTGCCGCGTAACACAAAAGCATTTGCATTGGCGTGTAGACTATTTGTCGCGCCTAGGCTTTAGTTACGCCCTAAAGCTTAGTGTTACGCACTAATGCCAGATAACCTTAAAATAACGAGAGAAAAACCTCAATGTAGCCTATAGATATAAATTGCACAAGAATGACACATTTATAGATTTTCTGAAGGGGTATAGTTTTTCTTAATTCAACCCACACAATATTTAATGACCCTATGATTCAACCCGCGCATCACTGTACTTGTGTGTGTCTGTGTGTAGTTGTGTGTTTTGCAAGGTAGTGTAGGGGTTAGTGGTGTGTGTGTGGTGTGTGTGTGTGTTGGAAACGGTAGTGTAGGGCGTTAGTTGTGTGTGTGTGTGTGTGTGTGGTGTGTGTGTTGTGTGTGTGTGTGTGTGTTGTGTGTGTGTGTGTGTGTGTGTGTGTTGTGTGTGTGTGGTGTGTGTGTGTGTGTGTGTGTGTGTGTGTGTGTTTGTGTGAGTTCGCTCAGTGACATGTCCACGCAGCATGGTACCTGACAGCTCATCAGGAGGCATGTGACACGGGGTGAAGCAGAGATACAGTGGCTTGCTAAAGTATTCACCCCCTTGGCATTTTTCCTATTTTGTTGCCTTACAACATGGAATTAAAATTGATTTTTGGGGGGGTTTGTCTCATTTGATTTACACAACACCACTTTGAAGATGGAATATATTTTTTTTGTGAACCAAACAAGAAATAAGACAAAAAAAACTGCAAACTTGAGCGTGCATAACTATTCACCCACCAGTCAATACTTTGTAGAGCAACCTTTTGCAGCAATTACAGCTGCAAGTCTCTTGGGGTATGTCTCTATAAGCTTGGCACATCTAGCCACTGGGATTTCTGCCCGTTCTTCCAGGCAAAACTGCTCCAGCTCCTTCAAGTTAAATGGGTTCCGCTGGTGTACAGCAATCTTTAAATCATACCACAGATTCTCAATTGGATTGAGATCTGGCCTTTGACTAGGCCATTCCAAGACATTTAAATGTTTCCCCTTAAACCACTCGAGTGTTGCTTTAGCAGTATGATTAGGGTCATTGTCCAGCTGGAAGGTGAACCTCCCTCCCAGTCTCAAATCTCTGGAAGACTGAAACAGGTTTCCCTCAAGAATGTCCCTGTATTTAGCACCATTCATCATTCCTTCAATTCTGACAATTTTCCAAGTCCCTGCCGATGAAAAACATCCCGACAGCATGATGCAGCCACGACAATGCTTCACTGTGGGGATGGTATTCTCGGGGTGATGAGAGGTGTTGGGTTTGCGCCAGAAATCGTGTTTTCCTTGATGGCCAAAAAGCTAAATATTAGTGTCATCTGACCAGAGTACCTTCTTCCATATGTTTGGGGAGTCTCCCACATGCCTTTTGGCGAACACCAAACGTGTTTGCTTATTTTTTTCTTTAAGCAATGGCTTTTTTTCTGGCCACTCTTCCATAAAGCCCAGCTCTGTGGATTGTACGGCTTAAAGTGGTCCTATGGACATATACTCCAATCTCCGCTGTGGAGCTGTGCAGCTCCTTCAGTGTTATCTTTGGTATCTTTCTTTGCCTCTCTGATTAATGCCCTCCTTGCCTGGTCTGTGAGTTTTGATGGGCGGGCCTCTCTTTGCAGGTTTGTTGTGGTGCCATATTCTTTCTATTTTTTTTTATAATGGATGTCATGGTGCTCTGTGGGATGTTCAAAGTTTGGGATATTTTTTTATAACCCAACCCTGATCTGTACTTCTCCACAACGTTGTCCCTGACCAGTTTGGAGAGCTCCTTGTTCTTCATGGTATCGCTTGCTTGGCGGTACCCCTTGCTTTGTGGTGTTGCAGACTCTTGGGCCTTTCAGAACAGGTGTATATATACTGAGATCATGTGACAGATCATGTGATACTTAGATTGCAGACAGGTGGACTTTATTCAACTAATTATGTGACCTCTGAAGGTAATTGGTTTCACCAGATCTTATTTAGGGGCTTCATAGCAATGGGGGTGAATACATATGCACGCACCACTTTCAGTTTTGAATTTTTCTGAAATTTTTAAACAAGTATTTATTTCGGTTTTTTTCAATTCACCAATTTGGACCATTTTGTGTCCATTATGTCCATTACATGAAATCCAAATAAAAATCCATTTAAATTACAGGTTGTAATGCAACAAAATAGGAAAAACGACAAAGGGGGATGAATACTTTTGCAAGGCACTGTACAGCTCTGACACACACACACACACACACACACACACACACACACACACACACACACACACACACACACACACACACACACAATGTAGGATGCACTAACCCATTAGGGAATAGGGTGCATGTAGGATGCTAACCCATAGGGAATAGGGTACCATGTGGATGCTAACCCATAGGGAATAGGGTACCCATGTAGGATGCTAACCCATAGGGATAGGGTGCCAGGTAGGATGCTAACCCATAGGGAATAGGGTGCATGTGTGATGCTAACCCATAGGAATAGGGTGCCATGTGTGATGCTAACCCATAGGGAATAGGGTACATGTGGGATGCTAACCCATAGGGAATAGGGTACCATGTGGGATGCTAACCCATAGGGAATAGGGTGCCATGTGGGATGCTAACCATAGGGAATAGGGTGCAATGTAGGATGCTAACCCATAGGGAATAGGGTGCCATGTAGGATGCTAACCCATAGGAAAAAGGGTGCCATGTAGGATGCTAACCCATAGGGATAGGGTGCCATGTAGGATGCTAACCCATAGGGAATAGGGTGCCATGTAGGATGCTAACCCTAGGGAATAGGGTACCATGTAGGATGCTAACCCATAGTGAAATGGGTGCCATGTAGGATGCTAACCCATAGGGAATAGGGTGCCATGTAGGATGCTAACCCATAGGGAATAGGGTGCCATGTAGGATGCTAACCCATAGGGAATAGGGTGCCATGTGTGATGCTAACCCATAGGAATAGGGTACCATGGGGATGCTAACCCATAGGGAATAGGGTGCCATGTAGGATGCTAACCCATAGGGAATAGGGTGCCATGTGTGATGCTAACCCATAGGGAATAGGGTGCCAGGTAGGATGCATGCCTTGGAAAGGGAAAGACTGAAATCAATAGTGTGATTTTAATGGTCTCCTGAGTGGAGCAGCGGTCTAAGACACTGCATTTGGTGCAAGAGGGGTCACTACAGTCCCTGGTCAAATCCAGGCTGTATCACAACCGGCCGCGAGTGGGAGTCCCATAGGGCGGCGCACAATTGGCCCAGCGTCGTCTGGGTTTGGACGGGGTAGGCCGTCATTGTAAATAAGAATTTATTCTTAATATGACTTGCCTAGTTAAATAAAGGTTAAATGAAACCTTCATATTTTTTTGTAAAATAGGAAAAGACAAGGTGTGCTACAGAGGCATGGCAGGTAAAAGGTGTTTATATGCCTACTGTGGTGAACACCAAGATACATGGAGCTTGTAATTCAGGCAAGTCCGTTGTAGAATTATTTC
>NW_019944314.1:15162-35241 GCF_002910315.2 Salvelinus sp. IW2-2015 | reverse complement strand
TAAGCATGAACTGGCTGACAGCGCCCTCTTTCCTCACCTCCTCTTTTGTCCGTCTTGTCCCCTCAGTAGCTATACCATGGTCTGTATGAGGTCATGGTTATTGATGTGTATGTGGGGCTCAGATACAGCGCCTTCAGAAAGTACATTTGACTTATTCCACATGTTGTTCTATTACAGCCGGATTTCAAAAATGGATTAAATCATTTTCTTGGGTCTCTCGCCCATCTACACACAAACACCCGTAATCACAAAGTGAAAACATGTTTTTAGACATTTCTGCAAATTTACAGAAGTATTCAATGACCATGAGTCAATACATGTTAGAATCCCCTTTGGCAGCGATTACAGCTGAGTATGTCCCTTCTCCCTAACGTGTACTTTAACAAGATTCTCCTGAGTGTCACTGCTGTGTGTCTGTCGTGTATGGTGTATGTGTGTATGTGACATGGCACCCTATTCCCTATGGGTTAGCATCCCACATGGCACCCTATTCCCTATGGGTTAGCATCCTACATGGTACCCTATTCCCTATGGGTTAGCATCCCACATGGTACCCTATTCCCTATGGGTCCAGGCCCAAAGTAGTGCAACTTATATCTAAAAGTAACTTTTTATAATAATGCATTGGAAAAACATACACCAATGTCTATAAATAGTTACAGGAAAGTAGGAATTATCCAAAGAAACTGGACCCCCCCCCCCCAACCCCCCAAATCACAGAAAAATTCAACCCTCGTTAAGTCCACCTGGGTATTGTGCGTAATGTGAACATCCAAAAGGACTCTCTCTGCAGTTCTTTCAATATTGTCACCTCTACGTTTATCCAAAACCTTTTCTATACCAGTAAGTTCTCGGTTCTATGGCCCGCTTCCATAAAATGTCTGACAACAGAATAGGCAATATCACAGCTCTTAATGTTGATTTTTCCAGTCTCCGTGATGTCTGACCAATGTGACATTTATTTTTGTAGGGACACATTAAACAAATAAACTACATGGTTAGTATTCCAGGTTATACAGGAGTTTATATTATATTTAAGGTTGGTGATGGGACACACCGCTTATACCATATGTTTACAGGAAGTCCAACTTCAACACGTTTACCTTTTATGGTTGACTGTTTTTTAGAATGTCAGCTTTATCTAGTTGTTTTTGTAGCTACCCTCCCTGATGTCAGTAACACACACAGCGAACTGGACACAACTGGCTATCAGAGGCCTGAAGGGAACACAACTGGTCAGCTGTAGCGCTACACAGTATCTCAAATTGTCCAGACAAGCCTCTAGCAACAGGCCCAATGGAGAACACACCGCAACAAATGCATTCAACTTAATAAACGACCCCCACACTATCCCTGCAGTGTCCGCGGTGGTGTCCGTTAATGCAGCTCTGGAGGCTATAAACTCTCCATGATCGCTGAGCGGTGTGACTCCTGGACGTACCGCCGCTACAAAGCTACAGTCCCAAGGTCTGTCTGTACGTCTGTCAGTCTGTCTGTGGGGACCTGAACATTCTCTCTCTCTCTCTCTCTTTCGCTTTCTCTTTCATATATATATATATAGCAGCATCAGTCTAGATGACAGAGCGCTGGCCCTGATGCTAAGTGGAGGCTAGTAGGGCTATGTCATTATATCATCCATCCAGGGAACTCCCTCGGGGCAGCTCAGCACACAGTACACCCAGGAAACAGCTCTCGTTCCTGGGTAGAAGAGGGGAGGAGGGCGGGGTTGGCTGGAGGTTGAGGAAAGATCTTCATGAGATTTGTTTTATAGCAGAGGGGTGCAGTGCACAACTTCTGTCCTCAAATCTTACTGTTTTTTCCTTTTCCCTGATTTTAATTGATCAATTAGTGTTACTGATTGGTTAACTGGTTGACAGGGATGATTAAAATCCAGCATACATTTCAGACTTGGAAGATTAGATTTCTGCAAAGCAGGTTCTTAATCTTTTTTTTTCTGGATCTAGTGCAGGGCAAAGGCCAGCCCAGGGGCCCTATGCGGCTCGCGATCTGATTCAATATGGCCCGCAGAATCATGCTCAGATCACATAAAGAATTTGCAATGGTAAAGTTTTGAAAAACAAATTTGTTATTCAAATGAAAAGTCCAATGAATATTCACCTTTGTGTAAGGATTTAACTCCCACCGCTTGTGGGAATTTATTTTGAAGGCATGTAAAAAATAACAACTGCACGAGGACAGATAGTGACTGACAGGCTGACACACACGCACAGTTACAAATAATAGCTAGCTAGAAATTGCGCAAAAATTAAATTTTCAAATATTGAAAAGAAAAGGAAAGTAGACGATGTAGGATGTTCCAGCAAGAGAGGACATCGACATATTTCTTTATTGAGGAATCAGGAAAAGCTGTGTGCTTAGTGTGCAGAGAGAGCATCGCTGTCTTGAAGACTACAACTTGTCCCAACACTTCCAGACGAAGCATGCAGAGAAATATAGGAATTTGTCTTCTGAGCAGAGGGCAAGTGCATCGAAAGAGTTGCTTTCTCAGTTGCAGATTTTTTTTCACAAAACTGCATTCAGCAAATGACGGAATTACGAGAGCTAGCTATGTACTGTCCCACAAAATTGCTAAACATAGCAAGCCTTTCGCTGAGGGTGAATTCAATAAAGAATGTTTAATTGATTCTGAGCATTACTTTGCCCCGACAAGAAAATGTGTCCCTGTCAAAACAAACAGCGACACGGCGTGTTGAGGACATCGCAGAGAATATGGAACAACAGTTGGCCCTGGATTAGAGCAGTGATGCACGTGACACGGCGTGTTGAGGACATCGCAGAGAATATGGAACAACAGTTGGCCCTGGATTAGAGCAGTGATGCACGTGACACGGCACAGTTGTTGATATTCTTACGAGGTCATAACCCCAGACTTTGAAATGACAGAGGAGCTTGCTTCAGTGCAGTCAATGAAGAGCACAACCACAGAGAAAGATTTGTAGGAGGAGGTTAATAAGTGTGTGGAAAAGCTGGGACTGAGTGTTCAAAGGTTATCCAGTGTGACCACTGATAGGTGCCCAAACTTGACAGGAAAAAAACATTGGCCTTTTGAAAAGGATACAAGATCAAGTAGCTGAGCTGAACCCAGATCAGAAAATTATTTTCCTGCATTGCATTTCTCAGAGGGCCTAAAGTGTTCTGAAAATGAGCCTTTAGTGATACAGTCACTAGTGGTAAACATTCATAAGAGTAAAATCTTTAAACCACAGGCAGTTTGTCTCACTGTGGAAGAGACAAGTCGGGTCATGCAGATCTCCCCTACCACACAAAATGAGATGGCTGATTGGGAAGGTGCAGATTTCCCCTACCTACACAAACATAGAGTGGCTGAGTTTTGGAAGGTGCAGATCTCCCTACACACACTAATGTGAGATGGCTAGTGGGAAGGTGCAGATCTCCCCTCACACACAATATTGAGATGGCTGAGTTTGGGAAGGTGCTAAAAGGGTGTGACCTGAAGTCGGAGATTCTAGTTTTTGCAAATGAAAGGAAATATGTGGATTCCGTCAACTGCAATATAATGGTTGGCTGATTTGCCTTCACCGATGGACATCATGTCCTCATGAATGAACTGAATTCCAAACTACAAGGAAGACCTTTTTGCAAATCAGATTGTACAGCCTTATCAAAGCCTTCAAGGGAAAATTACTCCCCTGACCCCCAAAGTAAGCTATCATCTCTCACCCACTCCCAACCCACTAGTCTGTTCCCTATCAGATGACCACAGGAGAAGTACACATCCCTTCCAACACTACTAGTCTGTTCCATCAGATGCCAGCAGAGAGAAGTATACATCCACCTTCAGACACTACTAGTCTGTTCCCTATCAGATGACCATGCAGAGTACATCCACCTCCCAACACTATATTTTCCCTATCAGATGACCAGAGGAGAAGTATACATCCACTCCCACACTACTAGTCTTTCCCTATCAGTACGCAGGAGGTATACACCCACCTCCAACACTACTATCTGTTCCCTATCAGATGACCAGCAGGAGAAGTTACATCCACCTCAACACTACTAGTCTGTTCCCTATCAGATGACCAGCAGGGAAAATACATCCACCTCCCAACACTACTAACTGTTCCTATCAGATGACCAGCGGAGAAGTATACCCACCTCCAACATACTAGTCTGTTCCCTATCAATGACCAAGCGGAGAAGTATACACCCACCTCCCAACACTACTAGTCTGTTCCCTATCAGATGACCAGCAGGAGAAATATACACCCACTCTCCAACCACTACGTCTATGCCCTATCAGATGACAGCAGGAGAAGTATACCACCTCCAACACTACTAGTCTTTCCTATCAGATGACCAGGAGAAGTATACACCCACCTCCCACACTATAGCTTCCTATCAGATGCCAGAGAGAAGTATACATCCACCTTCCAACACACTAGGCTTTTCCCATAGATAGGAATATCCACTATCAAACACTACTAGTTTTCCTATGAGACGCGGGATAATCCCACTCCCACACTTAGTCTTTCCCTATCAGATGACCAGCGGAGAAGTATACATCCCACCTTCCAACACACTAGTCTGCCCTATCAGATGACAGAGGGAGTATAATCCATTCCAACACACTAGTCTTCCTATCAGATGACCAGCGGAGAATATCCACCTCCCAACACTACTAGTCTTCCCTATCAGATGACCAGCAGGAGAAGTATACACCCACCTCCACCCTACTAGTCTGTTCCCTATCAGATGACAGCAGGAGAAGTATAACCCACCTCCACATATCTGTTCTATAGAGCCAAGGTATACATCACTCCCAACACTATGTCCTATCAGATGACCAGCGGGAGAAGTATACACCACCTTCCAACACTACTAGTCTGTTCCTATCAGATGACCAGAGGAGAAGTATACACCCACCTCCCAACACTACTAGTCTGTTCCCTATCACCGATACCAGGGAGAAGTATACATCACCTCCCAAACACTACTAGTCTTTCCCTATCAGATGACCAGCGGAGATATACACCCACCTTCCAACACTAAGTTCTGTTCCCTATCAGATGATCCGAGGAAAGGATACATCACCTCCAACACTAGTCTGTTCCTATCTGAACAGCTGGAGAAGTCACACCTTCCATACACTACTGTGTCCTCCGTAATCCTACATATTGTTCTATCGATGACCAGCAGGAAGTATACATCCACCTTCCAACTACGGTCTGTTCCCTATCAGAATGACCAGCAGGACGAGTATACATCCCTCCACACTACTGAGTACTTTCCCTATCAGTCGACCAGCGGAGAAACATCATTCCACACTACTGGTCTGTTCCCTATCAGATGACCAGCAGGAGAAGTATACATCACTGCTGCGTGTTTTTTTTCTCGTTGTTTTGAGGATTTCAGAGTGTTAGAAAATGACACGCTGTTGGTTTCCTCTCCTTTCACCTTCAATGTGGATAACGCTCCCACTGACCTGCAACTTGAGCTTATTGATCTTCAGTCTGATGCAGGGATTGGAGAAGTATTCAAAACAATGTCACTGACGAGGTTCTATGCATCTCTTGATGAACAAAACATTCCAAAGATTAGGAGTCATGCTCAGAAGATGTTTGTACTGTTTGGGTCAACCTATGTATGTGAACAGACATTTTCAGTGATGAAATATAACAAGTCAAGGCACAAGATCACCGCTTACTGATTCTCACCTCTCAGCAATCCTGCGCATAGCGACATCAGAAGCTATACCTGACTTCACTGCTCTAGTCAATGCCCATCAGAGACTTCACTCCTCACACTGATTGAGTAGTTTAAATGTAATGTTGAACTCTCTCTCTTTCTTGTGTTTTTGTGCATACCTGTTAACAAGAGTTCTGTCCGTGGTGCTGAATGCACAGTGTACTTTTCCCTCTGTGTAGTTCATTGTGTGTTTAATAATGAAAATACCTACCAAAAGGAGAACATGGATGTGGATATAAATATATCTGTCAACAGATATATTTACACATCCATGATGTAATATGATTCTGGCGCGCAATGGCAAAAAATATATTCTATTGTGGCCCTCCATGGAAAATAATTGCTTAGGCCTGATCTAGTGGGTATAAGGTTACGGCCCTGCAGAACCATATGGGAGACCCCATGCCTGTGTTTGTGTTTCCCATGGTGATGACCATTCCTGTGTGAGTGCCCTTGTCACCACCAGCCCCTCTGAAATGGAGAGTCTGTATTTTTTTAGTATCCAAGCATGAACAGTAGAAGTGGCTAACATGCTGCTTTGACACTTCGGACTGCTTTTTTAATTTCACACTACATTAAGCTTTATACAATGCAGGCTTTCGCAAACAGATTGTGAAATACCCCCTTCGGTAAACTATCGGGAGAGAAATTCAAACCTTGCATAAAAACCCACTATTTAGAATAATCTCATGCAAACTCATATGGGGTTTAGATTTTTTAAGGAAAAACATTTTGATGGATCATTGGTTCAATTTCCTCCTCCGCTGTGAGTTTGGTGGGTTTGATAATAACATTTCTCAGTGATATACACAACAGAGGAGGCTGTTGGGAGGAGCTATAGGAGGACAGGCTCATTGTAATGAATGGACTGGTATACATGGAACGGAGTGAACCTTTATTTAACCTTTATTTAACCTGTATTTAACCTTTATTTAACCTTTATTTAACTAAGCAAGTCACTTAATAACACATTCTTATTTACAAGGACGGCCTACCACAAGGCAAAAGGCCTCCTGCAGGGACGGGGGCCTGGGATTTAAAAAAATAAATAAATACAATATAAATATAGGACAAAACACACATCACAACAAGAGAGACAACACAACACTACATAAAGAGAGACCTAAGACAACAACATAGCAAGGCAGCAACACATGACAACACAACATGGTAGCAACACATGACAACATAGCATGGTAGCAACAAAACATGATAGCAGCACAAAACATGGTAGCAGCACAAAACATGGTACAAACATTATTGGGCACAGACAACAGCACAAAGGGCAAGAAGGTAGAGACAACAATACATCAAGCGAAGCAGCCACAACTGTCAGTGAGTGTCAATGATTGAGACTTTGAATGAAGAGATTGAGATAAAACTGTCCAGTTTGAGTGTTTGTTGCAGCTCGTTCCAGTCGCTAGCTGCAGCGAACTGAAAAGAGGAGCAACCCAGAGATGTGTGTGCTTTGGGGACATTTAACAGAATGTGACTGGCAGAACGGGTGTTGTATGTGGAGGATGAGGGCAGACGATCATAAAAATCAGATCAGAGAAAGGGAGTGAGGCTAAAGAGGGATTATAAAATAAGCATCAAACCAGTGGGTATTGTGGCGGGTATAGCCAGAATGACCAGTTTATCAGAGAGACGTTTTTAGAGTAGCAGTGATGTGTCCTATAAGGAGCATCGGTGGCAAATCTGATGGCCAATAGATAAATAACATCTAGCCGCTCGAGAAGTTTGATGTGTTTGATACCATTCCGTTGATTCCATTGCAGCATTACAATGAGCCTGTTCTCTTATGCTTCCTCCCACCCGCCTCTTCTAATACACATTTCCTGGTTGGTGTGAAGGTTGTGTGGATGTTAGAAGAACAGAGCTTTGTCAATGGTGCCGGAATGTTGGGAAGCCTCAGTGAACTGCTTCAATCCCTAGGGTACACCTTCCCTCTCGAAGCTAGATGAAACTCTTCTACACTCCTTAGGGTAACCCTCCCTCGAGAGCTAGTGGAATCTCTTCACACTCTCCTAGCGAGCACCCTTCCTCAGGGTAAACATAGAGTGGACACGCTCAAATGTGCATTTGAGAGGCTTGTCATTCATAGGTTATTGTAGACATTCTAGAATGTTTTGAGTCGGAATCAGAGCGAATTCCATAGGTCTCCCAGCTGCAAAGCATTCTACAGTACCAGCATTTATGACTCACAGCACATATTATACGATTCTATTGCTATCTAATTGTGATAAATATGTCTCAGCCTCCAGTATTTATGCTGCAGTACTTTATGCTGTCGGGGGGCTAGGGTTCAGTTGGTTATATCTGGAGTACTTCTCCTGTCTTTATCCAGTGTCTGTGTGAATTTAACGTATGCTCTCTCTAATTCTCTCCTTCTCTCTTTCTTTCCTCTTCCTCGGAGGAGCTTGAGCCCTAGGACCATACGTCAGGACTACCGGGAGTGCATTGACTCCTTGTGTCCCCAGTCCACCTGGCCTTGCTGCTGTCCCAGTTTCAACTGTTCTGCCTGCGGTTATGGACACCGCCACGTGTCCCAGGACCTTTCTGTTTTCAACTCTTAATGATCGTGATCGTAATGAAACCAACTGACATTTATTCCTGGATTATTATTTGACCATGCTTGTCATTTATGAACATTTTGAACATCTTGGCCATGTTCTGTTGTATAATATCTTCCCACCCGGCACAGCCAGAAGAGGACTGGCCACCCTCATAGCCTGGTTCTCTCTCAGCGTTTCTCTAGCTTCTGGCCTTTCTAGGGAGTTTTTCCTAGCCACCCCCTCCATTGTGGAGATGAACTATCTACATCCCTCTGTTATTGCTTTGCTTGCTGTTTGGGGTTTTAGGCTGGGTTTCTCTACAGCACTTTGAGATATTAGCTGATGTACGAAGGGCTATATAAAATAAACTTGATTGATTGATTGAAATGAATACTACAAATACGGCACAAAGATTTTCCCAAAGTTATAAAGAACAAATCCAACATCCATTGGTGCAGCTGAACCTCCATGTTGTTTATCGTTGAGCTAACAGCCCCCGTGATGGTACTGATGGTACTGATGGTACTGATGGTACTGACACACACCTGTCAGCGTTAAGCCACTACGGAGCTTCATCCATTCAATCAACACACTCTCTGTTCTCACTGTCAGCGTGTCAGCATAACACACACATGTACTCACGCAGACACGCACACACACGCACACGCACACACACACACGCACACGCACACAAATGCACCCATACACATTTGTCGGACAAAGATAGACGGACAAAGAAATGCAGGGACACACTAATGTACGCACGCACACACACGTACTCACGCAGACACACGCACAAACACGTACTCACGCAGACACACGCACAAACACGTACTCACGCAGACACACGCACACACACACACACACATACGCACACCCATAATATGCACTCAAACGCACATAGACGCGCGCACACACAACGCACAAGCACCCAAACACACACAAACACACACAAACACACACACTCTCCTCGTAAGACAGGCTGTGACTCCTCTTTTGGTTGGGGTTCAGGCCAGGTCTCCATGACAACCGTGCCAACTCAGCACTGCCCACACGGACTCTTGTATCACCTTCACTCTGAAACTTACACACATACACAAACAGGAACATACACAGGAACATATACACACACACACACACACACACACCCATATGACTTAGAAAGACTCTCATAACCTGTGTATGACCCTCGGGGAGAGTGACTGCACCTCTATGTTGGCGTTGGACATAACCACACAGGCCCACACACACACCTGAACCTTGCCTATTCAGCAGGTCTGTGTATCATCAGGTAGCAGTTCTCAGAGAGACAAACAGCCAGCACTAAGTTCCGACCTGCACACACACGAATGCACGCTTGAGCACGTGCACACACACACACGTAGGTCAAGGTTGTGGAAGCTGTGTGTCAGATGATACTGAAAATACCCTTTACCCTCCCCTCTCCCTTCCCCTCTCTCCTCTCCACTCCTCCCCTCATCTCTCCACCTCCTCTCCCCTTCTTTCCTCTTATCTCTTATCTACCTTCCCTCCTCTCCTCTCTGCTCTGCTCCTCTCCTCCTCCTCCTCTCCTCTCTCTCGCTCCCTCTTCCTCCCTCCTCCCTCCTTCCCTTTATCTTCCTCTTAATGCTCTATCTACTCCCACTCTCTCCTCTCCGCCCTTTGCTCCTCTCCACCTCCTCTCCTCCTCCCCGCTCCTCTCCTCATCCTCTCCTCTCCTCCTCCTCTCCTCCCTCTCCACTGCGCTCCTTAAAGCCTGTCATGTGCGTTGGTGGTGTGTATTCAGTATTGGGACCCGGACCCATCTCCTGTCAATTACCAAACCAATCTTTGTTGAACTCTAACCAGCCCCAAAGAAAATCAGGCCCCCATCATCAGCCTCTAAAGGACCTCCCATCAGCAGCCACACACACACACACACACACACACGCGCTGCTTCCATTAATAAACAGGATAAATTAATTAGATTCTGGGTGAGAGATAGACAGCATTTATACGTTTATTTCTCATTTATGCTTCCCTTGTGTTCCAACAGAGAGTTAGAGGAGAGAGTGTGTGTGTGTGTGGTGTGTGTGTGTGTGTGTGTGTGTGTGTGTGTGTGTGTGTGTGTGTGTGTGTGTGTGTGTGTGTGTGTGTGTGTGTGTGTGTGTGTGTGTGTGGTGTGTGTGTGTGTTGTGTGTGTGGTGTGTGTGTGTGTTGTGTGTGGTGTGTGTGTGTGTGTTGAGAGCGCTGGGTAAATAAAATTGTTTAACAGCGTAACAAAAGATGTAAAGAACCTCGAACTCATAGGGCAAAGAGCCAACAGAGAGCATCCACACACAGTACAGGATTGGCACAGAATCACATTTCCAGACACAGCATAGTATGACGGGCGAGCCATCGACTAAAAGATCGCCTCATTACACTACACAGACACACGTTATCATATCGATCCCCGCAACACAACCAGAAACACATGTGTTGGCCGATGCGCGACATTAACACACACAGACACCCACTCCACCACACAGACATTGTGTCTGATTTGGCAATCACCAGAGGTTTGCAGCTGCGTCTACTAGAATAGTCACATGAGACATCGACAGACGAGCGTCTACAGGACATGGAGAGGGATAACTACACACACAACACACAACACACCACCCACCCAACACACACATACAACCATCACACACACCACACATCACACACACACAAACACACACACACCACACACACCAAAGACAATAGAACCTCATGAAGAAAGTGGCTATTTTCTGCTCTTTTTAGACCTATACATTCGTCCTGTAAGACCCTGTGATCCGTGAACCTTATAGTGTGCTCCAGTACGGAAGCCCTGAAGCCCAAGGCAAAAAAAAAGTAGACTTATTTTGAACGACCTAGTGTCTCATCTGAATGACTTAGTATCTTGTTAGAACGACTTAGTAAGAACATCGATACTAAGTCATTCCAACAAGATACTAAGTCATTCCAACGAGATACTAAGTCATTCCAAGGAGATACTAAGTCATTCCAAGGAGATACTAAGTCATTCCAACGAGATACTAAGTCATTCTAAGGAGATACTAAGTCATTCCAAGGAGATACTAAGTCATTCCAACGAGATACTAAGTCATTCCAACGAGATACTAAGTCATTCCAACGAGATACTAAGTCATTCCAACGAGATACTAAGTCATTTGAACTATACTGAACAAATATATAAATGCAACATGTTAAGTGTTGGTCTCATGTTTCATAAAAGATCCCAGAAATGTCCCGTATGCACAAAAAGCGTATTTCTCTAAAGATTTGAGCACTATTTTTTTTACATCCCTTTCAGTGATCATGTATTTCTCCTCTGCCAAGATAACCCATACATCTGACAGGTGTGCTGGGGACAATAAAAGGCCACTCTAAAATGTGCAGTTTTGTCACACAACACAATACCACAGATGTCTCAAGTTTTGAGGGAGTGTGCAATTGTCATGTTCACTGCAGGTATGTCCACCAAAGCTGTTGCTGGATAAATTAATGTTAATTTCTCTACCATTAGCCGCCTCCAATGTTCCTTTAGAGAATTTGGAAGTACGTCCAACCGGCCTGACAACCGCAGACTCCTTGTAACCACGCCAGCCCAGGACCTCCACATCTTCCACATTTGCAATATTTATGTCTGTAATAACGCTTTTTTATGGGGAAAAACTCATTCTGACTGGCTGGGCTCCCCACAGGAGCACCCATGGCTGTGCCCCTGCCAATTCATGTGAAATCCATAGATAAGAGCCTAACTCATTTATTTCAAGTGACTGATTTCCTTATATAAACTGTAACTGTAAAATTGTTGCATATTGCATTTATGTTTTTTGTTCAGTATACTTATTATCTTATTTGAATTGCTTAATTGTTATTTTGTTTAATTAGGCCTAATTTGTTATGTAGCTTGTTAGAAAGTAGAATGTACACTACATATAGACTATATAGGGTGGGGTAAGCTAAATCATTACAACCAAATAGGCCTAATTACCATTTTTTACAACCCCTTTAGCCCTCAATTCGGAACCTTGATGTCATTTCCCAAAACTCTAGACACAAAACTCACGACCGATAATCAAAATGCACATTTTTCAAAACTCCAACACTTTTCCAATTGCTTGGATACAATACACATAAAGCTAAGATCATTTGTTCATTGAACTAAAATCACCTCTTCAAAATGACACAACTTAACATAAAAGTATTACCATATCAAAATGCAATTCACACATTACATTTGAGATGACTGTCTATTAACATCCCAGGAGGGCAGCTGTTTCTGAGATGCTGGAATCACCATGTGTGGCATCAACAATCATACCACGGTCAAAGTTGCTTAGATTACGCATCTTGCCCGTTCTAATGTTTGGTCGAACAACATCTAAAGCTCTCTACTCTATATACTCTATATATTGAGTTGCAGGCAGCCACATGATTCGCTGTTCGAATGTAACCTTCCTTGATGGGCTAAATCAGGTCTGTAGAGCAGATGGCATGACCTATGTCATTGTGTGGGATAATGTCATGTTCCGCCATGCTCAGAATGGTGCAAGCATGGTTTCAGGCCCAACCACAATTTACCACCCTGTACTTACCCCCATACTCTCCTTTTCTTAACCCAATTGAGGAATTTTTCTCCACATGGAGGTGGAAGGTATATGATACATGCAATGACATCACGGCAGACCAGTGTCAGGCCTGGTTTCGCCATGCCCGAAGATTCTTCCTAAGATGTTTGGCTAATGAAAACATCCATTGTGATGTGGATGAGAACCTGTGGCCAAATCCACAAGACAGGGGTTGATGGAAATATAGAAGTACAGTAATCAACCCTTTGTTTTGCTTTTTACAGTAAGCCAGGTGAGGAACACTGCAGTTGACGTTTTACTGTAAGCCAGGTGAGGAACACTGCAGTTGACGTTTTACTGTAAGCCAGGTGAGGAACACTGCAGTGGACGTTTTACTGTAGTTTTTTTCTTTTTTTGTAGCTAATTATTTTTGCTTTGATTCAAAGAAACCTATGTTGTGATTTTATTGTATTTCATCAATAAATTTCTTATTTTGTTCAATGATTCCACTGTGTCTGTAGTGTTCTCTCTTCTAGTCCTTTTACAGTGGTGTATTTCCATGTAGTAGCATAATGAAACATGTGTCACATATTTTGTACTACAATATTTAAGGATTGTACGAACAACTACACAGTGAAACTATCGGTGTCTTGTGTGTGGGTGATCTAAATGAATGTTCCTATGGTATTTCATGATAAATTACTTATTTGAACCAATGATTCTGCAAGTGCAAGGTTTCTTTAAAGATATGAATGCACAATGCAATGTTTTGAACATTGGAGAGCCTGTGATACAAGTGATGACCATTTTGAGTTTTGTGTCTAGAGTTTTGAAAAATGACCACAAGGTTCTGAAATTAGTGCCAAAGTGATTGTAAAAAAACTGGAAAAGAATAGTGGTAAAGGAAAATAAAAAAATGCTACGCAGAGCATGCAGAGAGCTTGTGGCTGAGCATGCAGAGAGCTTGTGGCTGAGCAGGACCAGAGCTTGTGGCTGAGCAGGACCAGAGCTTGTGGCTGAGCAGGACCAGAGCTTGTGGCTGAGCATGGACCAGAGCTTGTGCTGGCAGGACCAGAGCTTGTGGCTGAGCAGGACCAGAGCTTGTGGCTGAGCAGGACCAGAGCTTGTGGCTGAGCAGGACCAGAGCTTGTGTCTGAGCAGGACCAGAGCTTGTGTCTGAGCAGGACCAGAGCTTGTGGCTAAGCAGGACCAGAGCTTGTGGCTGAGCAGGACCAGAGCTTGTGGCTGAGCAGGACCAAAGCTTGTGGCTGAGCAGAACCAGAGCTTGTGGCTGAGCAGGTCTGACAAGCTGTACAACAAATGAGGACTACTTAAATTACGTAACAATTAAGTAATTCAAACAAGAAAATAAGTTGTTCGAACTACTTAATATCTTGTTTGAACGACTTAGTAAAAATCTTTTTTTTTTATGTCTTTCAAATGAGATAATTTCAAGTCTACTTTTTGGGGATCCTTAGGCTTCAGGGCTTCCGTTTTCCAGTGATTTAGTCAAGTCCAAGTCGAGTTCTATGTCCCAAGTGTTCGAGTCCTTTATACTGGAGTCACGAGTCAAGTTACGAGTCCCTTGGTAGTGCTAAAAGTTGCTGTCTAACCATTTTTAAAGCTAAATTGTATTTTTGTTGCACATTTGTAAGGCTAAATAGACAATACAGCTATCTAACATTTGTTGTTGTAGCTAGTATGTTGAATTATGCAACTTAACCTGGACTTAAGTACCTAACATAAGGAGTATGTCGAGAGAAAAAATGTATAATCACATGAATATTATGAATATCTCAAAAGTACACTTTTTTAAATTGTCTTGAACAATGTACAGTACTCATCAAGTACATCACATTTCCAGTGGGCTCTATTCTATATCTATATCTCCTCGTCCGATGAGGAGGACGACTTACACTGCCGTTACAGAAACACCCACCACCAAAGGACCAAGCAGAGTGGGAAAGGACAGCAGCAGCAGCGGAGAAATACAAAGGACTCATGGACTTGGGAGGAGATCCTGGACGGCAAGGGACCCTGGGCTCAGCCAGGGGAATATCGCCGTCCCAAGGCAGAGTTGGAGGCAGCGAAGGCAGAGAGGCGCTGGTATGAGGAGGCAGCGCGGCGACGCGGTTGGAAGCCCGAGAGTAAGACCCAAACATTTCTTGGGGGGGGGAACACGCGGAGTGTGGCTAAGCCGGGTAGGAGACCTGAGCCAACTCCCCGTGCTTACCGTGGAGTGAGAGGGCGTCATACTGGTCAGACACCGTGTTATGCGGTGGAGCGCACAGTGTCCCCAGTACGTGTGCTTAGCCCAGTGCGGGCTATTCCACCTCGCCGCACTGGCCAGGCTAGGTTGGACATCGAGCAGGGTGCCATGAAGCCGGCCCAACGCATCTGGTCTCCGGTGCGTCTCCTCGGGCCGGCGTACATGGCACCAGCCTTACAAATGGTGTCCCCGGTTCGCCAGCATAGTCCAGTGCGGGCTATTCCACCTCGCCGCACTGGCAGGGCTACGGGGAACATTCAACCGGGTAAGGTTGGGCAGGCTCGGTGCTCAAGAGCTGTGGTACTCCTTCACGGTCCGGTATATCCGGTGCCACCTCCACGTACCAGTCCTCCAGTGGCAGCCCCCCGCACCAGGCTGTCTCTTCGGGTTCTCTCTACAGTTGCTCCTGCCTGCCCAGCGTTGTCTGAGCTGCCTGCCCCTCAGCGCTGTCTGAGCTGCCTGCCTGCCCAGTGCTGTCTGAGCTGCCTGCCTGCCCAGCGCTGTCTGAGCTGCCTGCCTGCCCAGCGCTGTCTGAGCTGCCTGCCTGCCCAGCGTCATCTGAGCCGCCCGTCTGTCCCAAGCCGTCAGAGCCGTCCGTCAGTCAGGAGCCGCTAGAGCCGTCCGTCAGTCAGGAGCCGCCAGCCAGCCAGGAGCTGCCAGAGTCTGTCAGCCAGGACCTGCCAGAGCCAGCCAGCCAGGACCTGCCAGAGCCAGCCAGCCAGGACCTGCCGGAGCTGTCAGTCAGCCAGGACCTGCCGGAGCCTGCAGTCAGCCAGGCAATGCCAAAATCGCCCTTCACTCTGGAGCTGCCGGAGGCGTCCTTCACTCCAGAGCTGCCAGAGTTTCCCGCCTGTCCGGCGCTTCCGGATTTCTCGGTTCATTCGGGACCCATGGCTAGGGTTCCCAGGCCACGGGGGCGATTAAGGAGGCGGACAAAAACATTGTTGAAGTGGGGTCCACGTCCCGCGCCAGAGCCGCCACCGCGGACAGACGCCCACCCAGACCCTCCCCTAGAGTTTTAGGTGGTGCGCCCGGAGTTCGCACCTTGAGGGGGGGGGGTTCTGTCACGTTCCTGACCTGATTTCCCTTATTTTGTATGTATTTAGTATGGTCAGGGCGTGAGTTGGGGTGGGTTGTCTATGTGTGTTTTCTATGTTGGGTTTTTTGTGTTCGGCCTGGTATGATTCTCAATCAGAGGCAGCTGTCAATCGTTGTCCCTGATTTAGCGAATAAACAATACCAGAAGAGACAGAGCAGAACAGAACAGAGCAGAAACAGAAAAAATAGAGAAGAATCGAGAACAGAACGGACCCGCAGAGCAGAACAGAGGCGAACGAACAGGAGCAGAGCAGGAAAGAGAGCATAACAGAACGTACCATAACAGATTCAGAACAGAGCAGAAGAGAGCATAACAGAACGTTAGCAATAAAGAACAGAACAGACGCAGGAAAGGAGCAGATCAAAACAGAACAGAGCACGCAGAAGAGAGCATACCAGAACTAAAAGCAGAGCAGAACAAGAGCAGAGTAGAAACCAGAGCAGGAACCAGGAAGATAAACAGAAGCAAGCAAGATCAGAACATAACAGAGCAGCAACAGGAGTAAGAACATAGCAAATACATAACCAAAGTAGAACAGAGCAGAACAGAGCGAGAGGCAGGGATATACAAAATAGAGAAGAACAGAAGACAGAAAAGACCAAAGCAGCAACGAGGAGAACAAAACAGAGCAGAGCAGAGAGAGCATAACAGAACGCCACATAAAAGATCACACCTTTAAAAGAGAAGAGAGAGAGCAGAAAGAGCAGAACGGAGAAGAAAGAGAGCAGGAGAGGAAGAGACAGGAACAGAACAGAGTGCAAGAAAAAAGAGGAAGGAAGGGAGCAGAGAGAGAGAGAGAGAGGAGAGAGAGAGAAGAGAGAAGGAGAGAGAGAGAAGGAGAAAGAGAGAGAGAGAGAAGAGGAGAGCAAGAGATAATCCCTCTCTCCTCAATATGTAAGGTAATTAGTTATACTTTGACAGAGAGGTTCCTAAAAGCAAGAAATGAATTTTACTTACTGTCAAACCCTGGGAGTTTAAAATGTGATTAAGTCAAACGTCTAAAAGACAGCCGGAATTAATGGAGGATCTATCCCAGTAATGTTTGTCGGTCTGTGTTCATGTCTCCTCCATTTGTGTTAGGAGCTGAATTGGGTTGTTCCCAACACAGTGCCCTATTCCCTACATAGTGCACTACTTTTGGACCAGAGCCCTATTCCCCTACATAGTGCACTACTTTTGACCAGAGCCCTATGGTCCCTACATAGCTGCACTACTTTTGACCCAGAGCCTCATGTCCCTACAAGTGCACTCTTTGACCAGAGCCCTATGGTCCCTATTGCAATTAAGGATTCACACAGCCACTAGAATAACTACATGCATATATCTAGAATTGATAGAGAACCATTTGGGCAAATCCTAGAAATTGGATGATCAGGAGCGTTCCCTGAGCATTCAGTTCAGAGAATTTCAATGTCGGTTATTCGGACATGGGCTCAAATGCAGCCTGGGGCAGAACCATCCCCAAACAGAACGCTTTTCTCATGGTCACTAAAACATGTTGCTGTTTTGGTGCAATTCAATAGCCTGGAAAACGAATGTAATACAAACCTCTGCAGGCGTAGAATAATAAGGATTGTAAAAAAAAAACAGTGGCAGGGGATCGGAGAGCATCGTGGCGGGTGTTGGCCTCTCGGTTTGAGAGGAGAATGTTGTTTTGGGCAGTTTTGAGAGAAAAAATAATATAACTCTCATCCGAGAGTTTCCTGATGCGGGCTTTGATTGAATGAGACCATTGGATTGAATGCGGGAATGTCTCTTCCCGATAGACTTGACAGAAGTTTCTCAGTGGGCTGTCCCAAATGACACCCCATTCCCTTCGTAGTGCAATACTTTAACCAGAGCCTTGGCCCTATATTGGCATTTAGGATACAGACAGCCACAAGAATAACTACAGGAATATATATAATTGATTGAGAACCAGACACTGACGTTCACATAAACAATAAACTTTCTCAGCTGACTGTGGATTGGTCTTCATATTTAAACCATATCTACATTAAAAAAAAAGAGACAATCCTTTGGGCATATTGAAGAAGTTTCTACTGCTGAATGTGACGCTGTGAGTCTCTGAGGTTCGGGAGAGGAGAAGCCAGTGAAATGCGGTATGACACTTACACAAATGCGTCTCCAAACGCACCCTATCCCTTTATAGTGCCGCTACTTTGCATGTGCATTTGGAACGTACAGACAGTTGACTCCGTCCTCAAATGCCGTCCCGGCCCCGTGTGACGATACGCGCACAGTGCTTATTCCTGCGTTTGCTTGGGAATTATCTGAATGCACAGAGGACAAATCCTTCATTTTGCCAAGGATCTTTTCTCTGAGATCAAAGTCAAAGGCTGCCAGTCAGTCACATACGTGAATGCATGACAACAAGCACTGACATACTGTAACATATTCATTATACACACCTACATATGGTAAAATGTCCTTTACTCTTTATATGCATGAGGACTGCGCGAAATATTCTGGGTAGGTCAAATTGGTTCGGCAATTCCTCACATAGAAACTTAATTGGAGAAGGATGTTTGACAGTGCTTTTATACATATGTATCCACAAACCATTCTGAGAAATTATGATGAAAGTGCCATTTTAGGCCCTTTTTAGAACCTTACTCCACTGATCTATACACGCCTCCTGTGATTATCAGCCGTCTGTATCTATACATGCTCCTGTAATATACATGCCTCCTGTAATCTATACTGCCCTGTAATCTATACAGCCTATGCCTCTTCCATGTGATCTATACATGCCTCCTGTTAATTCTATACATGCCTCTGTGATCTATACATGCCTCCTGTGATCTATACATGCCCTTATCTATACATGCCTCCTGTAATCTATACAGCCTCCTGTGATCTATACATGCCTCATGTATCTATACATGGCTCCTGTAATCTATACATGCCTCCTGTGATCTGTGAACCGAGTCATTATCACTATAGTATTGTGTACGCTGTCTAATTCTCCTCCTCCGGATGAAGGGAAGGATAGGGATCGGACCAAAACGCAGCGGTAGATGAATACATGAATGAATTTAATTAAGACAAGACAAACACGAAAAAAACACTTGGAAAATTACAAAACAACAAAACGACGAGACAGACTGAACTTGAGATTTTACAATATAACACGAAGAACAGGACAGACTAACCAACGACGAACATGAAACAGTCCCGTGTGGTGCCACAGACACAGGAACAATCACCACAAAACAAACAGTGAGAACAGCCTACCTTAATATGTTCAATCAGAGGAAACGTCAAACACCTGCCTCTAATTGAGAACCATATCAGGCAACACATTTACCCATATGAACACAAATAACATAGATGCCCACCCCAACTCACGCCTGACCAACTAAACACATACAAAAACAAGGAAAACAGGTCAGGAACGTGACAGAACCCCCCCTCAAGGTGCGAACTCCGGCGCACCAACTTAAGTCTAGGGGAGGTCTGGTGGGCATCTTGTCCACGGTGGCGGCTCCGGCTCCGGACGTGGTCCCCACCCCACCATAGTCAAACCCGATCTTACCTGTCCCACCCCACTCACGCCCTGACCAACTAAACACATACAAAAACAAGGAAAACAGTCAGGAACGTGACAGTATGCTCTAACTGAACGGCAGTCTAAGTCGTCCTCCTCATCGGACGAGGAGAGCGAGAAGGATTAGAGGACCAATTTGCAGAGTGGTAGATTTCCATGGTAATTTAATGACACGAAACAATACACGATACAAAACAATAAACGAACATACCGTCACCATCCGTGTGGCGAAACCACTACACAGGAACAACACCCACAACCACACATGAAACCCGCTGCCTAAGTATGATCTC
>NW_019944314.1:0-12044 GCF_002910315.2 Salvelinus sp. IW2-2015 | reverse complement strand
CAATCTGATACATGCCTCCCTGGTATCATACATGCCTCCTGTACTATACATGCCTCCTTGCTAATCTATACATGCCTCCTGTAATCTATACATGCCTCCTGAACATGCCTCATCTATATCATGCCTCACTTGTATCTATACATGTCGCTCCTGTAATCTATACACTGCCTCCTGTGATCTGTTGAACCGATCATTATCATCCTTAAGTATGTTAACGGCTGCTAATTCCTCCTCAATCTCTCTCGATTTAGATTACAGGAGGCATGTATAGATTACAGGAGGCATGTATAGATTACAGGAGGCATGTATAGATTACAGGAGGCATGTATAGATCACAGGAGGCGTGTATAGATTACAGGAGGCAAGTATAGTTCTAAAAAGGGCCTAAAATGGCCACTTTCATCATAATTTTCTCAGAAATGGTTTGTGATACATATGTAAAAAAGCATGTCAAACATCCTTCCTCCCAATTAAGTGTTCTATGTGAGAATTGCCAGAACAATTTGACCTACCCAGAATATTTCCGCGCAGTCCTCATGCATATAAAGAAGTAAAAGGACATTTTACCATATGTAGGTGTGTATAATGAATATGTTACAGTATTCAGTGCTTGTTGTCATGCATTCACTATGTGACTGACTGGCAGCCTTTGACTTTGATCTCAGAGAAAAGATCCTTGAGCAAATGAAGGATTGTGCCTCTGGTTGCATTCAAGATGTAAAATTCCCAAAGCAAACGCAGAATAAGCACTGTGCCGCGTATCGTCAACGGGGCCGGGACGGCATTTGAGGACGGAGTCAATGTCTGTACGTTCCAAAATGCACCATGAAAGTAGCGCACTATAAAGGGGATAGGGTGCAGTTTGGAACGCATCTTGTGTAAGTGTCATACCAGCATTTCACTGGCTTCTCCTCTCCCGAACCTCAGAGACTCACAGCGTCACATTCAGCAGTAGAAACTTCTTACAAATGCCCAAAGGATTGTCTCTTTTTTTTTAATGTAGATATGGTTTTAAATAATGAAGACCAATCCACAGTCAGCTGAGAAATTGTTATTGTTTATGTGAACGTCAGTGTCTGGTTCTCAATCAATTATATATATATTCCTGTAGTTATTCTTGTGGCTGTCTGTATCCTAAATGCCAATATAGGGCCAAGGCTCTGGTTAAAAGTATTGCACTACGAAGGGAATGGGGTGTCATTTGGGACAGCCCCACTGAGAACACTTCTGTCAAGTCTATCGGGAAGAGACATCTTCCCGCATTCAATCCAATGGGTCTCATTCAATCAAAGCCCGCATCAGGAAACTCTCGGGATGAGAGTTATATTTATTTTTTCTCTTCAAAACTGCCCAAAACAACATTCTCCCTCTCAAACCGAGAGGGCCAAACACCCCGCCACGATGCTCTCCGATCCCCTGCCATTGTTTTTTTTTTTACAATCCTTATTATTCTACGCTGCAGAGGTTTGTATTACATTCGTTTTCCAGGCTATTGAATTGACCCAAAACAGCAGACATGTTTTAGTGGACCATGAGAAAAGCGTTCTGTTTGGGGATGGTTCTGCCCCAGGCTGCATTTGAGCCCATGTCAGAATAACCGACATGAAATTCTCTGAACTGAATGCTCAGGGAACGCTCCTGACTCATCCAATTCTAGGATTTGTCCCAAATGGTTCTCTATCAATTCTAGATATATGCATGTAGTTATTCTAGTGACTGTGTGAATCCTTAATTGCAATAGGGACCATAGGGCTCTGGTCAAAAGTAGTGCACTATGTAGGGACCATAGGGCTCTGGTCAAAAGTAGTGCACTATGTAGGGACCATAGGGCTCTGGTCAAAAGTAGTGCACTATGTAGGGAATAGGGCTCTGGTCAAAAGTAGTGCACTATGTAGGGAATAGGGCACTGTTTGGGAAACAACCCAATTCAGCTCCTAACACAAATGGAGGAGACATGAACACAGACCGACAAACAATTACTGGGATAGATCCTCCATTAATCCGCTGTCTTTTAGACGTTTGACTTAATCACATTTTAAACTCCCAGGGTTTGACAGTAAGTAAAATTCATTTCTTGCTTTTAGGAACTCTCTGTCAAAGAGTATAACTAATTACCTTTACATATTGAGGAGAGAGGGGAACATCTCTCTCTCTTCTCCTCTCTTCTCTCTCTCTCTCTCTTCTCGTTGCCTCTTCTCTCTTCTCTCTCTCCTTCTCTCTCGTCTCTCACTCTCTCTCTCTTCTCTCTCTACTCTCTCTCTCTCTCTCTCTCTCTCTCTCTCTCTCTCTTCTTCTCTCCGCTCTCTCTCTCTCTCTCCTCTCTTCTCTCTCGTCTCTCTCTCTCTCTCTCTCTCTCTCTCTCTCTCTCTCTCTCTCTCTCTCTCTCTCTCTCCTTTAAATAAAGCAATCCCAGGCCACAAAACGGGGAGTTATGACGTCATTCCAACCAGTTTTCCCCACTGGGATGTCAGGCTTTATAAGTGACACTTTACAGAAACACATAAGGCTGTTTCCGACCCATCAGGTCTGAGGGGACTTCCTCTCTGAATGGCTGTTTAATCAAGCACTGATTATTAATGTGAGCTTGACAGAGTGATGGCGCGAACACACACACACACACACGTCACACACACTCGTGTCCCCAAGCAGACAGGTAAACAGAGAGGACGACCTCTGTCATACCAAAGAACCTGTTCACTCCTCTCTGACGTTCACTAGAATGATGTCATTCAACCTTTTTCTGTCTAACACTTCTTTCATTCGTCTTTCTCATTTTGTCTCTATCACGCTCTCTTTTCCCTTTTTCTCCATTCGATCCATATCTACTTCAGTTTGTTTTCATCCTCTGCCTCGCTTTCTCCCTCCACTTCTCTGTTTCTCCCCTCTCGTCCTCTTGTCATTCCCAAACATAGGGGGAAAAAAGACAGAAGTAACGGGGGAAAAAAAAACAGAATGTTGATCTCTTTTTCCTCCCTTCTTCTTTGTGTCCTGTGGTCCTCTGGCTCCCTGACCCTGACAATGAATTAAACATCAGGACGTCAGCTCGCTGCCAAGCTAGACACGTTGTACAGTATATGCAGAGAAGGATGTCATGGAAAAAATAATTGTTTCCTAACAAGGCAGAGGAGTGAGAGAACGGCGGGGAGGAGGAGAGGGAGGGATAGGGGAGGGAGGAAGCAGAGGGGTGCGTGTCCTCTGGATGCCCCTCCTCTTTTTTCATTTTTTTCATTTYTTTTCTTTCTCTGCTCTCCTCAACTTTTCTGTCTTTAAATCTCCATGAATTGGTTTTCTGGTCCCTGCCTCACTTGGTTTCAGAAGTCTCATCTCGTCTCATCTCGTCTCGTCTCGTCCTGCTGTGGGTTCCGAGGAGCTCACCGATACTACAAAGGTTCACCTTCTCGAGCCTGGTCACCAGTGTCTCTCAAACAACGGAAGTAAAAATCGACATTTCTCTCTTCCTCAACTTTCTTCACATTTTTCCTCCTTGACTTTTGTCCTCTGAGGGTAGCAGAGACTGGCTGTATAAGTCTGTCAAAACCGCTCTGTAAAATATTAATAACGAACTGTAGGGAACTGTTATCTCATAAAGTTCAATTATAGAGAGAGAGAGTAAATTATACTGGACAGTACAACCCCGAGAAAGAGTGAGAGAGAGGAGAGAGAGAGAGGAAAGAGAGAGGAGAGAGAGAGAGATGAAACAGAGAGGAGAGAGAGAGAGGAGAGAGAGAGGAGAGAGAGAGAGAGAGAGAGAGATGGGAGAGAAGAGAGAGAGAGAGAAGATGGGAGAGAAGAGAGAGAGAGAGAGAGGAAAGAGAGAGGAGAGAAGAGAGAGAGAGAGAGAGCGAGAGAGAGAGGAGAGGAGGGAAAGAGAGAGGATGAGAGAGAGAAGATAGAGATAGAAATGGAGAGATGAGAGAGGGAAGAGAGAGAGAGAGAGAGGAAAGAGAGAGAGAGAGGATAGAGAGAGAGAAGAGAGAGAGAGGAAAGAGAACGAGAGCGATCCAAAGACCTAAATGATGTTCTGACTTTTATCTCTAATAATTTACTGGTACCCTTAAAAGACAAAACTCCACTGAATAAGGGATGAAACGTTTTCTTGAAGGCAAATGTCAGATTATTGATTGTCAGTTAAAGTAATTACTGCAGAACAAAAATAAAGAGGTTTTATTTCTCTCCCCTAACTTCCCAACTTATACCACATTTCTACTCACGTAGAACCCTAGCCTCCTTGTCCCAACCGCTTACACGCTTGTTCTTACAGACCGTAGTCGCTCTTTACGCCTTATGCCCTATGCGCCTTGCACCCAAATTCCCATCAACATCCTAACCCCAGCACTAGGTCCTGGCAGTGTGGAGAGAAAGTGAGATTAGTAGCTGAAGTACAAACAGCTTGAATCTCGTCAAACTAGCTCTTACGTCAGACTAGACTTCATCGCATGATCTTCCAACATCACATTTCAAAGCTGTTTAAAAGGTTTAAGTATTTAGGAATTAACGTTCTGAAAATGGTTAAGTTTTGCTAATAACTTTGTTCAGGTAAGGTGTAAGAAATTTGGTGATAGGCTTTAAACAAAAACTCAAAAACAGTTTTCTATCGTGGATTTAACCTGCTCCGTTTGGAATCAGGGGCAGGATGTTTATGTCCATTCTACTCTCCCTGTCTCACAACACCCAATCTACTATCCCTGTCACACACCCATGCTGTCATTCCCTGTCCACGACTACCACCGCCATTACCACTTGCCCTGTCCACAACACAACACCATCTACTCTCCTGTCCAAACCCCATCTACTCTCCACATCCATCCGTCCCACACCTACTACCGCCAGTCACAGTCCACTCTATCCCCCTGTCCACAACATCCCATCCTGTAACGATGTCTCCGCTTCCAGAAACGCATCTACATCCTCTCCCAACACCCATCTTACTCGATCGCCTGTCACACACCCATCTACCTCCCCTGTCCCACCAAACCCATCTGTCATCCCTGTCCACAACACCCATCTACTCCCCATGTCCCCACAAACACCCATCTACTATCCTGTCCACAAACACCTCATCTCTCTGCCGCTGTCCACAACAATCTTCTGTGGTTCCCTCCTGCCACAACACCCATCTTACCCTCTGTCCACAACACCCATCTTACTATCCCTGTCCACACACCCATCTACCATCCCTGCCACAACAACCCATTCATGTCAGTCCCTGTCCACAACACCCATCTACATCCCTGTCCACAACACCATGTTACTATCGCCTGTCCACAACACCATTCTCATCGCCTGTCCCAACACCCATTGTCATCCTGTCCACAACAACCCATCTTACATCCTGTCTCACAAACCCATGCTGACTATCCCTGTCCACCAACACCCATCTACCATCCCTGTCCACAACACCCATTGTCTCTAGCCACTGTCACAACACCCAAGTACTATCCCTTGTCCACAACCACCGCATCTACCATCCCTGTCCACAACACCCATTGCTACCATCCCTGTAGCGTACACCACTACCCTCACAACCCATCTAACTATCCCTGTCCACAACACCATGCTACTTTCCCTGTCCACAACAACCCATCTCGCACCCTCACATTAATGCCCTGTCCAAAACCACCATCTACAATCCCGTCCACAACACGCCATCTACCTCCTGTCCACAACACCATCTACTATCCCTGGTCCACAACACCATCTACTCATCCTGTCCACAACAACCCATCTACTCCCTGACACACCCCTCTCACCAACAACCATCTACCATCCTGTCCACGAACACCCATCCTACCATCCTGTCCACAACACCCATCTACTCTCCCTGTCCACAACACCCATCTACTCTCCTGCTGTCTACAACACCCATCTGCTCATCTCCTGTCCACGAAGACCCATATGAGCATCCCTGGTTCCACAACACCCATCTAGCTCCTCCTCCCGGGGGGGAGGTGGGGGAGAGGGGGGGGCGGGCTCCCCACAACACCCATCTTACCCAATCCCGTCCACAACAGCCCATCTTCATGCGTCGCCACAACACTCCATCTACTCATCCTGTCCACAACACCCATCTACTATCGCCTGTCACAACACCCATCTACTGCATCCTCTGTCCACAACCGGACCCCATCTACATCCCTGTCCACAACACCCATCTACTCATCCGCTGTCCACAACACCCATCTACCATCCCTGTGCCACAACCCCATCTTCAGCCCTGTCCACAACACCCATCTAGCTATGCCCTGTCCACAAACCACTAACATCCCTTGCCAAAGTCTTCCTGTCCACAACACCCATCTACATCCCTTCCACAACACCCATCATGTACTCCCTGTCCACAACACCCATTACTAATCCCTCGTCCACAACACCCATCTACTCCTCACAAATCCCCTGTCCACCAACACCCATCTAGCCATCCCTGTCCACAACACCCCATGTCTCTATCCCTGTCCACAAACACCCTAGTCTCTACCCTGTCCACAACACCCATTCTATTTCACTGGTCCACAACACCCATGCTTCTATCGCACTGTCCCACAACACATCACTCTCCTAACCATGTACTCTCCCTGTCCACAACAGCCCATCTACTCATCCTGTCCACAACACCCATCTACTCAATCCCTGTCCACAACACCCTCTACCCCGCCCTGTCCACAAACACCGCATCTACCTCGCCTGTCCAAACACCCAGCTACCTTCGCCTGTCAGCACAACACCGCATCTACTCATGCCCCTGTCCACAACTACCCATCTAGCTATCCCTGTCCACAACACCACTACTCCTGCTTCCACCCCAGCTACTCTCTGTCTACCCACACAACCTTACACCCCATCTACTTCTCCTGTCCACAAACACCCATCTACTCTCCCCTGTCCACAACACCCATCTACCTCCCTGTCCACAACACCCTCTACATTCCCTGTCCACAACCAACCATCTACTCTCCCTGTTCCACAACGCCCATCTGCTACCTCCTGTCCACACAATTCATCCGTACCACACACTACTATCCTCAAACTCTGCCATCCCTGGTCACACCATCGATCTCTTCCAACACCCATGCTTACTTATCGTCCCAACCCCATCAATCCTGTCCACAACACCATCTACTATCCCTGTCCACAACACCCATGCTACTCTCCCTGTCCACAACACTCCCATTCTACTCTCCCTGTCCCACAACACCCATCTACTCCATGCCCTGTCCACAACACCCATCTAACTCTCCCTCTGTCCACACACCCAATCTACTCCCTGTCCACAACACCGCATCTCCATCCCTGTCACAACACCCATCTGCCATCCCTGTCCACAACACCATCTACTACTCCCTGTCCACCAAACACCCATCATCTCCCCTTAACCGCTCCCCACCTCTGTCCACAACACCGTCATCTACTTCCCCTGTCCCCACAACACCTCATCTACTCTCCCTGTCCACAACACCCATCTACGTCTCCCTGTCACAACACCCATTACCCCCTGTCCACACAACCCCATCTACCATTCGCTTGTCCACAACACCCATCTACTATCCTGTCCACAATCCCCATCTATCTCCCTGTCCACAACACCCATCTCACTCGTTCGCACCCCTGTCCCACAACTACCCATCTACCTCCCATGTCACAACACCTCTATCCCTGTAACCAGCTATATCCCTGTCCACAACACCCATCTAACTCTCCCTGTCCCACAAACCCATCTTGTCATTCCTGTCCACAACACCCATCTTACCACCCCTGTCCACAACACCCATCTTTACTCTCCCTGTTCCACAACACCCATTCTACTATCCCTGTCCACAACACCCATCTACTATCCTCGTCCACAACACCCATCTACCATCCCTGTCCACAACACCCAGTCTTCATGCCCTGTCCCACAACCACCCAATCTACCATCCCCTGTCCACAACACCCATCTACTGATCCCTGCCACAACCACCCATCTTTTACTTCCCTGTCCACAACACCCATTCTACTATCCCTGTCCACAACACCCCATCTTTACTATCCCTGTCCACAACACCCATCTACTCTCCCTGTGCCAAACAACACCCATCTACTATCCCTGTCCAAAACACCCATCTTACTCTCCCTGTCCACAAACACCCATTTACCCATCCCTTGTCACAACACCCATCTACCATCCCTGTCCACAACACCCATCTACCTATCCCTGTCCACAACACCCATTCTACTATCCCTGTCCACAACACCCATTTACGTATCCCTGTCCACAACACCCATCATGTCATCCCTGCCACAACACCCATCTGTCATCCCTAGTCCCACAACCCACCCATCTGTCATTCCTGCTTCCACAACACCCATCTTGTCATCCCTTGTCACAACACCCATCTTACTATCCCTGTGCCACAACACCCATCTTACTCTCCCGTCCACAACACCCATCTACTATCCCTGTCCCAAACAACACCCATTACTTCTCCCTGTCATACAACACCCATCTACTATCCCTGTCCACAACACCCGCTTCTACCATCCATGTCCACAACACCCATTTCTGTCATCCCTGTCCAACAACAACCCAAATCTGTCATCCCGTCCACAACACCATCTGTCATCCCTGTCCCACAACAACCATCTACTATCCCTGTCCACACCACCCATCTTACTATGCCCTGTCCACAACAACCCATCTACTCTCCCTGTCCACAACACCCATTACTCCTCCCTGTCCACAACACCCATCTTACCTCTCCCTGTCCACAACACCCATCTACTATTCCCTGTCCAACAACACCCATCTACCATCCCTGTCCACAACATCCCATCTACTCTTCCCTGTCCACAACACCCATCTACTATCCCTGGTCCACAACAACCCATCTACTATCCCTGTCCACAAAACACCCATCTACTATTCCCTGGTCCACAACACCCATCTACTCTCCCTGTCCACAACACCCATCTAACTCTCCCTGTCCACAACACCCATCTACTATCCCTGTCCACAAAACATTCCATCTACTCTCCCTGTCCACAACACCCATCTTACTGATCCCTAGTCCACAACACCCATCTGCCATCCCTGTTCCCACAACACCCATCTGCCATCCCTGTCCACAAACACCCATTCTACCTATCCTGTCCACAACACCATCTACTCTCCCTGTCCACAACACCCATTCTACTCTCCCTGTCCACAACACCCATCTTACCATCCCTGTCCACAAACAACCCATCTACCTTCCCTGCCACAACACCCATCTTCTCTCCCTGTCCACAAAACACCCATCTAACCATCCCTGTCCACAACAACCCATCTACTATCCCTGTCACAACACCCATCGTACTCTCCCTGTCCACAACACCCATCTACTCTCCCTGTCCACAACACCCATTCTACCATCCCTGTCCACAACACCCCATCTACTATCCCTGTTCCACAACAACCCATCTACTCTCCCTGTCCACAAACACCCATACTGTCATCCCTGTCCACAACAACCCATCTACCACCCCTGTCCACAACACCCATTCTACTCTCCCTGTTCCACAAGAACCCATCTACTATCCTGTCCACAAAACACCCATCTACTATGCCCTGTCTCCACAACCACCCATCTAACATCCCTGTCCACAACACCCATCTGTCATCCCTGTCCACAACACCCATCTACCATCCCTGTCCACAACACCCATCTACTATCCCTGTCCACACCCCATTCTACTATCCCTGGTCCACAACCACCATCTACTATCCCTGTCCACAACACCCATTCTACCCTGTCCACAACACCCATCTACTCCCCTGTCCAAACACCTTCTACTATCCCTGGTCCAAAACAACCCATCTACTCTCCCTGTCCACAACAACCACCATCTATACACATCCCTGCCACCAAACACCACATCTTACCATCCCTGTCCACAACACCATCTTACTATCCCTGTCCACAACACCCATCTATATCCTGTCCAACAACACCCATCTACTATTCCCATGTCCACAACACCCACTGTCATCCCTGTCCACAACACCCATCTGCATCCCTGTCCACAACACCTCTGTTCATCCCTGTCCACAACACCCTCTGTCATGCCCCTGTCCACAAACACCCATTCATACATACCCTGTCCACAACACCCATCTACTCTCCTGTCCCACACCCATCTACATCCCTGTCCAACAACACCCATCGTACTCTCCCTGTCTACAACAACCATCTACTATCCTGTCCACCAAAACACCCGTCTACATCCATGGTCCACAACACCCACTGTCATCCCTGTCCCAACACCCATCTGTCATCCCTGTCCACAACACCCATCTGTCATCCCTGTCCACAACACCATCTACTATCCCTGTCCACAACACCCATCTACCTATCCTGTCCCAACACCCGTCTTACCATCCCTGTCCACAACACCCATTCTGTTTCATCCCTGCTCCACAACACCCATCTGTCATCCCCTGTCCACAACACCCATCTTACTATCCCTCCACAAAACACCCATCTACTCTCCCGTCCACAACACCCATCTACTCTCCCTGTTCACAAAACACCATTACCACCCCTGTCCACAACACCCATCTACTATCCCTGTCCACAACACCCATCTGTTCATCCCTGTCCACAACACCCATCTACCTCCCTGTCCCAACACCCCGATCTACTCTCCCTGTCCACAACACCCATCTGTCATCCCTGTCCACAACACCCATCTACCATCCCTGTCCCACAACACCCATCTACTATCCCTGTCCACAACACCCATTCTTACTATTCCCTTGTCCACAACAACCCATCTAACTATCCCTGTCCCACAAAAACACCCCCATCTACTTATCCCCTGTCCACAACACCCTCTGCCATCCCTTGTCCACAACAACCATTTTCTACCTTCCCTGTCCACAACACCCATCTACCACCCTGTCCACAACACCCCATCTTACTCTTCCCTGTCCAAACAACACCCAATCTTACTGATCCCCTGTCCACAACACCCATCTCTTATTCCCTGTCCACAAACACCCATCTTACTATCCCTGTCCACAACACCCATCTACTATCCCTGTCCCACAAACACCCATCTACTTCCCTGTCCACAACACCCATCTACCATCCTGTCACAACCAACCCATCTGTCATCCCTGTCCACAACACCCCATCTACCATCCCTGTACACAACACCATCTACCACCCGGTCCACAACACCCATCTTGTCATCCCTGTCCACAACACCCCATCTACTATCCCTGTCCACAACACCGATCTACTATCCCGTCCATAAACACCCATCTACCACCCCTGTCCACAACACCCCATCTACCATCCCGTTCCCACAACACCCATCTACCATCCCTAGTCCACAACACCCAAAATCTACTATCCCTGTCCACAACACCCATCTACTATCCCCTGTCCACAACACCCATTCTACCTACCCCTAGTCCACAACACCCATCTACTGTCCCCTGTCCACAACACCCACTACCATCCTGTCCAACAAACACCCAATTTCTACTTCCCTGTCCACAACACCCACTACCATCCCTGTCCACAACACCCATCTGTCATCCCTGCTCCACAACACCCATCTTACCATCCCTGTCCACAACACCCATCTACATCCCTGTCCACAACACACATCTACCATCCCTGCTCAGCAACACCCATCTACCATCCCATGTCCACAACACCCATCTACTATCCCTGTCCCAACACCCATACTACCATCCCTGTCCACAACACCCACTACCACCCCTGTCCACAACACCCATCTGTCATCCCTGCTCCACAACACCCATCTACCAAGCCCTGTCCACACACCCATCTACTATCCCTGTCCACAACACCCATCTACCACCCCTTCCACAAACACCCATTACTGTTCATCCCCTGTCCACAACACCCCATCACTTTCCCTGTCCACAACACCCATCTACTTCCCGTGTCCAACAACACCCATCTACCATCCTGTCCAACCAACACCCATCAATATTATTATATGTCATCCCTGTCCACCAACACCCATTACCATCCCTGTCCACAACATCTCTCTCT
>NW_019944313.1:67445-83933 GCF_002910315.2 Salvelinus sp. IW2-2015 | reverse complement strand
ATGAACTGGTCATAATTTCAAACTAAAAGTACTGGTCATATTAACGATGGTAATGCATTAATTTCAAGACACTGTAACTGGTCATAATTTTAAACATGTAAACTGGTCCTATTTTCAAAACATGTAACTGGTCATGATTTCAAAACATGACTGGTCATAATTCACTAAATCATTTCAATAATAGGTCAACAAACTAGTAACTGGTCATATCTTTCAAAACTAATAACTTGGTATATTTCACACTAGTAACTGGTACATATATTTCAAAACATGTAACTGGTCATATTCACACATGTAAAACGGTCATGATTTAATACTGCACAATCAACATGTAACTGGTCATAGTTCAAACTAAGGTAAATCCTGGTCATATTTCAAACTCAGTAACTGGTCATAATTTCAAACTAAGTAACTGGTCATATTTCAAACATAGTAACTGGTCATAAATTTCAAACTTAATATAAACTGGTGCATATTTCAAACATGAATCTGGTCCATATTTCAAACTAGTAAACTGGTCATATTTCAAAATAGTAAACTGGTCATATTTTCAAACTAGTAACTGGTCCATAATTTCAAAATAACTGCATACTTCACTAGTATGGTGATATTTAACTAATGAACTGGTCATATTTCACACTAGTAACATGAGTCTATTTCAAACATGTAATGGTCATATTTTCAAACATTTTTAACTGGTCAATATTCAAACTAGTAACTGGTCATATTTCAAAACTAATAACTGGTCATATTAACAAATAGTCCAGTTATTAGTTTGAAATATGACCAGTTATTAGTTTGAAATATGACCAGTTACTAGTTTGAAATATGACCAGTTACATGTTTGAAATATGACCAGTTATTAGTTTGAAATATGACCAGTTACATGTTTGAAATATGACCAGTTATTAGTTTGAAATATGACCAGTTACTAGTTTGAAATATGACCAGTTACTAGTTTGAAATATGACCAGTTATTAGTTTGAAATATGACCAGTTATTAGTTTGAAATATGACCAGTTACATGTTTGAAATATGACCAGTTACATGTTTGAAATATGACCAGTTACATGTTTGAAATATGACCAGTTACATGTTTGAAATATGACCAGTTACTAGTTTGAAATATGACCAGTTACATGTTTGAAATATGACCAGTTACTAGTTTGAAATATGACCAGTTACTAGTTTGAAATATGACCAGTTACATGTTTGAAATATGACCAGTTACTAGTTTGAAATATGACCAGTTACATGTTTGAAATATGACCAGTTACTAGCTGAATATATGACCAGCAACAAACCTACTCTACCTAATAAAAAACATTTGTGATTGTGATTGCTCTGTTATCAAGTAATAGTTGTCTTGTAATTACCCCCTCACAACCCTTTGACAGTAACGTTATAGTCAAATGAATGAAAAACCCACCCAGCATCTCTTTCCACAACCACAGTTAATACTGAGAACCTTTAATATGATCTCAGTACAGCAGGCTTATAGTGGTTAGCCTACAGTGAGGCGTGCAGTCAGCCAGACCATGCCTCATCCTTATGATGGTTATCAGAGGAGAGGAGACGACTAGCTGCCCTTGAGGAGAGGAGACGACTAGCTGCCCTTGAGGAGGGGAGACATGACATCTACATCTCATTACATTGCATCATCGCGTCATCATCCTAACTAACGAACGTAACAGCCCATCGTGTCCAGATAGTTAGATGTTTTTAATGGGGAACATGTTGACGTGATGGTTAAAGGCAGATACAGATCCCTTACACGTCAGTAGGAGACTAATCTAGGATGGATATGGAATGAGTGACAGCTAACTAACRAATCAGGAACGAGTTCAAACTGATAGCAATACAATCTCTAACCCGAACAGAGGAAGTTTTTCACCACAGACTAACCAATCAGGAACGAGTTCATACTGATAGCAATACAACCTCTAACCCGAACAGAGTAGGTTTTTCCACAACAGACTAACCAATCAGGAACGAGTTCATACTTGATAGCAATAACAACCTCTAGCCCGACCAGAGGAAGTTTTTCCCCACTGACTAACCAATCAGGAACGAGTTCATTACTGATAGCAATACAACTCTAGCCCGACCAGAGGATTTTTCCCCACTGACTAACCAATCAGGAACGGAGTTCATACTGTAGGCAATACCAACCTCTAGCCCGACCAGAGGAAGTTTTTCCCCACTGACTAACCAATCAGGAACGAGTTCATACTGATAGCAATACAACCTCTGACCCAAACAGAGGAAGTTTTTTTCACCACTGACTAAGCAACAATAATGCTTTATAGCTGTAGTAAATCTCATCAAAAACCATTGCAACAATACTTTCAACTGTCAAATAAGACACTAAAATAAGGTTCCATTTGTAAAGTGTTTATAAAGGGGTTTGTAATTATGTTTATTAAATTGTTATTTAATCATTTGTAAATACATTATAAACCATTGATAAATGGGTTATAACAAATTGGTAAAAATAGTGAGATAGCCAGTCAGTGCTTGCCAAATAGTGAGCCACTATTTACCTCCAGCTATTAACCATTTATAAATGCACTTACACATACATATAATATTGAACCCTTATGTATCATCATGCAATCTTATTTTCAATGGTCTCACATTTGAACAATAGCTATTTTGTTAGTTTTCGGGGGGCGGGGGGGGGTGTTGTTCCGTCCCTGGAACAGAAATGGTTGGTTTTCAGACCAATGGTCAACTCCCATCTTGCCACGTTTGAAACCCTGATGAAGCATCGGTAGCCTCATTTATTCCAGAAATTAAGGCCTCATCTGAACATCTCAAGCCATATTATATGTGTGGTTCGCTGGTTTCGGGAGAAATTCCCCCGACTTTTGTGAGATCTGCCCATCTGTGAAAGACGCTTGAAATAAAGACAACCTGGAACGTGCCCAGAATGTTGTGTTGACACTGACATGTGACCTAACATGTGACCTAACATGTGACCTAACATGTGACCTAACATGTGACCTAAGAAAGCACAATATAAAGATAGGCTAAAACTGCTTCTCCAATAGAAATCAAACTTGTAGGTGATGTCATGGCGATGTTGGCTCATGCTTAGAAACACGTCATCGGGTCAAACGGTCGTCTCGTGCCGAACTGCACATGTGCAGGCCGTCAGGTTTCACTTTCAAGAGGTTGGAGTTATAACATGTTGAACTACTGAAAACATCGGCTCCAATCTAGGTTGTGTCTTTCGATTTTGAGAAAATTAACAACTAAGGAAGACCTTAAAAAGGAAAAAAATGTCAAATACTCCAGCCACTCAAGTCGATGATTGTTCTCTATGCTACCGCTAAATGTGGGACCAAAAGGCTTCTGAACAACTTCCAACCACAAGCCATAAGACTGCTGAATAGTTAACCAAATACAGTAGTTACCCGGACTAGCATTGACCCTTTTTGCACAAACACTTTTTGACTCTATGCACTGAGTCAAAAAGTGTTAACTATTTTTAGAAAAAAGTTTTGGGGCACCTTGAATTAATTTTGGGGGAAGGAAGCCAACTCGGCTCCATTCATTGAATCAGATGGCTCATTGAATCAGATGGCTCATTGAATCAGATGGCTCATTGAATCAGATGGCTCATTGAATCAGATGGCTCATTGAATCAATCATGGCTCATTGAATCAGATGGCGTCATTGAATCAGATGGCTCATTGAATCAGATGGCTCATTCATCACAAAGCCCACTGATATTGCCAACTACTTTAATTACTTTTTCATTGGCAAGATAAACAAACTTAGGGATGACATGCCAGCAACAAACGCTGACACACACATCCAAGTATATTGGACCAAATTATGAAAGACAAAAATTGTACTTTTGAATTCCGTAAAGTCAGGAAGGTGAAAAGGTGAAAATAATTGTGTTGTCTATCAACAATGACAAGCCACTGGGGTCTGACAATCTGGATGGAAAAGTACTGAGCATAATATCAGGCGATAATGCCACTCCTATTTGCCACATCTTCAATTGAAGCCTACTAGAGAGCGTGTGCCCTCAGGCCTGGAGGGAAGCTAAAGTCGTTCTGCTACCTAAGGATAGTAAAGCCCCTCTTACTGGCTCAAATAGCCGACCAATCAGCCTGTTATCAACCCTTAGTAAACTTCTGGAAAAAGTTGTGTTTGACCAGAATCAATGCTATTTCACAGTAAACAAATTGACAAGACTTTCAGCATGCTTATAGGGAAGGTCATTCAACAAGCACAACACTTACAGAAGTGACTGATGATTGCCTGAGAGAAATTTATGATAAAATTATTGCGGGGGCTGTTTTGTTAGACTTCAGTGTGGCTTTTGACATTATCGATCATAGTCTGCTGCTGGAAAAACTTACGTGTTACGGCTTTACACCCACTGCTATAATGTGGATAAAGATTACTTGTCTAACAGAACACAATTATGGCTAAAAAATCAGCAGTAAGTATCAGCAGTGGAAAGAGGTGGCCATTTCAAACGGCCTCGTACTCAATTCTTGCTCGTTCAATATGCATATTATTATTACCTTTGGATATAAAACACCTTCTAGTTTCTAAAACAGGTTTAATTATTTCTCTAAGTGAAACATAACTCTTTTTACAGCCCATTTTCTGTAAAAAGTGACATTTCCAAGAAGCTATGTCTCTCTTCAAGATACTCTCTATAAAAGGCCTTGGCACTTAGGACTGTAGAAACACGTCACACATCTTCCCCTGGTTCATGCGGAAGTGAGAGAAAAAATGACTTGATTATCTCTGTCAGGGACTGAAAAGAACCTCTTTGAGTGATAAGTGCGCACTTTATTTTTTTTCTGGCGCGAAGTAGGAACTGGACTGCGCTCCTGGAAAACACTCGTTATAGGGGAATATGACCTCCAGCTTCGATTTTCTTTGATACATGTCACAATATCATCCTAAAGTATGGTTTTTGAATATACTTTAATTATATTATTGAAATTTATTCTGGACTTTAGACGTGATGCGACGCAAGAATTTTGTCAAGACGGAGAGGTTAGCACGGCATGCCAGTGTGCCATGCTAATTCAACAGGGACATCGTTCGTTCTAGGTCCAAATGAACACGGTTCTGAACAAAGGACCCTTTGAGAACATTCTGATGGAAAATCAACAAAGATAAGACCAATTTGGGATGCTTTTTCATATATCTGTCGAACTGTGCTATCGCTAGCGTTTGACTAGAATCAATGCTGCTGTGTGTTAGCTATTGTAGTAAGCTAATATAACGATATATTGTGTTTTCGCTGTAAAACACTTCAGAAATCGGAAATATTGTCTGTATTCACAAGATCTTTCTCTTTCATTAGCTATCCACCATATATTTTTCTGAAATCTTTTCTGATGTGAAATTAGTAGTTGACGTGGTGTCTGTTTTCTCTGGCTACTGCCGTGCGATTTCTGACTGTAGCTATGATGGTGGCTAAGATGGTAGCAGTAATGTAAAACTGATTTATAGCTAAAATATTCAACTTTTTCGAACAAAACATAGATTTATTGTGTAACATGTTATAGGACTGTCATCTGAGGAGTTTTTTCTAGGTTATTTAGGTTAGTTCTAGGTTAGTTAGGTTGGCTTTGCATGCTAGCTGCATGCTAGCTGCATGCTACCGGTGCTGTGAAAAATATCTGTCTCTCTTTTTGTATTTGGTGGTGAGCTAACATGAATATATGTGGTGTTTTCGCTGTAAAACATTTAAAGAATCTGAAATATTGTCTATTCACAAGATTCTTCTCTTTCATTAGCTATCCACCATATATTTCTCTGAAATCTTTTCTGATGTGAAATTAGTAGTTGACGTTGGTGTCTGTTTTTCTGGCTACTGCCGTGCGATTTCTGACTGTAGCTATGATGGTGGCTAAGATGGTAGCAGTAATGTAAAACTGATTTATAGCTAAAATATGCATTCTTTTTGAACAAAACATAGATTTATTGTGTAACATGTTATAGGACTGTCATCTGAGGTGTTTTTTCTAGGTTATTTAGGTTGGTTTAGGTTAGTTAGGTTGGCTTGTGCATGCTACTTCATCCTACTTGTGCTGTGAAAAATGTCTGCTCTCTTTTTTATTTGGTGGTGAGCTAACATAAATATATGTGGTTTTCTCTGTAAAACATTTAAAAAATCGGACATGTTGGCTGATTGACAAGATGTTTATCTTTCAAATGCTGTATTGGACTTGTTAATGTGTGAAAGTTAAATATTTTACAAAAATAGATTTGAATTTCGCGCCCTGCACTTGCAGTGGCTGTTGTCATATTAAGCCCGGTGTCGGGCTTGCAGCCTGAAGAAGTTCTTAATGGAAGCCTCTCCAATATAATCCAGTTAGAATCAGGAATTCCCCAGAGTAGCTGTTTAGGCACCTTGCTTTTAAAATTTTTACTAACGACATGCCACTGACTTTGAGTAAAGCCAGAGTGTCTATGTATGCGGATGACTCAACACATCAGCTACTACAGCGACTGAAATGACTGCAACACTTAACAAGAGCTGCAGTTAGTTTCAGAATTGGTGGCAAGGACTAAGTTAGCCCTAAATAATTCTAAAACTAAAAGCATTGTATTTGAACAAAAACACTCACTAAACCTCAACTAAATCTTGTAATAAATCATGTGGAAATTGAGCAAGTTGAGATGACTAATCTGCTTGGAGTAACCATAGATTGTAAACTTTCATGGTCAAAACATTTTGATGCAGTAGTAGCTAAGATGGGAGAAGTCTGTCCATAATAAAGCAATGCTCTGCCTTCTTAACTAACACGTTACGAACAAGGCAGGTCCTACAGGCCCTAGTTTTGTCACACCTTGACTACTGTTCAGTCGTGTGGTCAGGTGCCACAAAGAGGGACTTGGGAAAATTGCAGTTGGCTAAAAACAGGGCAGCATGTCATCTATATGTCTATGCTAGGTAAAGCTCCGCCTTATCTCAGTTCACTGGTCACGATAACAACACCAAACCCATAGCACACGTTCCAGCAGGTATATCTCACTGATCATCCCCAAAGCCAACACCTCATTTGGCCGCCTTTCCTTCCAGTTCTCTGCTGCCAGTGACTGGAACGAATTGCAAAAATCGCTGAAGGTGGAGACTTTTATTTCCCTCACCAACTTTAAACATCAACTATCTGAGCAGCTAACCGATCGCTGCAGCTGTACATAGTCCATCTGTAAATAGCTCATCCAATCTACCTACCTCATCCCCATACTGTTTTTATTTACTTTTCTGCTCTTTTGCACACCAGTATCTCTACTTGCACATCATCATCTGCTCATTTATCACTCCAGTGTTAATCTGCTAAATTGTAATTCTTCGCTACTATGGCCTATTTATTGCCTACCTCCTCATGCCTTTTGCACACACTGTATATAGACTTTCTTTTTTTTCTACTGTGTCATTGACTTGTTTATTGTGTTATTGGCTTGTTTATTGTTTACTCCATGTGTAACTCTGTGTTGTTGTCTGTGTCACATTGCTTTGCTTTATCTTGGCCAGGTCGCAGTTGTAAATGAGAACTTGTTCTCAACTACCCTACCTGGTTAAATAAAGGTGAAAAAAAATGTCTGGCCACTAAAATTACATAGAGAGCTGACATTAATGACATGCATGTCAATCTCTCATGGCTCAAAGGGGAAGAGAGAAAGCTACTTGTTTTTGTAAGACGTGTTGATAAGCTGAATGCACTGAGCTGTCTGTTTAAAATACTAGCACAAAGCTCAGACACCCATGCATACTCTACAAGACATGCCACCAGAGTTCTCTTCACAGTCTTTTTTAGCTAGCTTTTTTAGTTTAGCTAGCTTTTTTAGGTTAGCACGCTAGCTAGCTATCTAGTTATCTAATCTATGAACTCTGACAAAGGAGCTAGCATCCTTTGTCAGCACACTAACATTAGTGGTTCGACTTTTAAGACTAACATAATAGCTAGCTAGTTATTGAAAAAACAAGCTTGTTAGCTAGCTAGATAGTTTATTAGCAACATTTTGATAACTAGCCAACCCCTTTCATCTGTGGTAGCTAGCTATTAGTGTATTAGTGTTAGCAAGTAATGTTAAACACTATCTATTAATATTATTAGCTATCAGTGCATAACATGACTAGCTAAGTCTAAATTGTAGAAATCATGATTATGATGATGGTAGAGTAATGCAGAAAGTGGCTATGCTAAACATACATTTCTCTGCTATCCCACATATTCCCATACGGCCTCAGACTTGGATGCGAAAATTCTTAAGACACAGAAGGGGACCATGAGGAAGGGCCTTGGTCAGGGAGGTGACCAAGAACCCGATGGTCACTCTGACAGAACTCCAGAGTTCCTCTGTGGAGATGGGAAAACCTTCAAGAAGGACAACCATCTCTGCAGCATCAATCTGGCCTTTATGGTAGAGTGGCCAGACGGAAGCCACTCCTCAGTAAAAAGCACATGACAGCCCACTTGGAGTTTTCCAAAAGACACCTAAAGGACTCTCAGACCATGAGAAACAAGACTCTCTGGTCTGGTGAAACCAAAATTGAACACTTTGGCCTGATTGCCAAGCGTCACGTCTGGAGGAAACCTGGCACTATCCCTACGGTGAAGCATGGTGGTGGCAGCCTCATGCTGTGGGGATGGTTTTCAGCGGTAGGGACTGGGAGACTAGTCAGGATCGAGAGAAAGATGAATGGAGCAAAGTAGAGAGAGATCCTTGATGAGAACCTGCTCCAGAGCACTCAGACTGGGGCAAAGGTTCACCTTCCAACAGAACAATGACCCAAAGCACACGGCCAAGACAAAGCAGGACTGGCTTCGGGACAAGTCTCTGAATGTCCTTGATTGGTCCAGCCAGATGGGGAGTGTCGCTGCCAGAGCAACGACACTCCCCGTCCAACCTGACAGAGTTTGAGATGATCTGCAGAGAAGAATAGGAGAAACTCCCCAAATACAGGTGTGCCAAGCTTGTAGTGTCATACCCAAGAAGACTTGAGGCTGTAATCGCTTCCAAAGGTGAATCAACAAAGTACGGAGTCAAGGGTCTGAATACTTATGTAAATTATTTCATTTTATTTTTTAGCAAACGTGTCTAAAAACCTGTTTTTGCTTAGTCATTATGGAGTATTGTGTGTAGATTACAAAAAAAGACAATTTAATAAATTTTAGAGAAAGGATAAATGTAACAAAATGTTGAAAAAGTAAAGGGGTCTGAATACTTTCCGAATGCACTGTAATCTGTTATAAATGTTTGAGGAGATTGTAATCTGTTATAAATGTTTGAGGAGATTGTAATCTGTTATAAATGTTTGAGGAGATTGTAATCCTGTTATAAAATGTTTGAGGAGATTGTAATCTGTTATAAATGTTTGAGGAGATTGTAATCTGTTATAAAATGTTTGAGGAGATTGTAATCTGTTATAAATGTTTGAGGAGATTGTAATCTGTTATAAATGTTTGAGGAGATTGTAATCTGTTATAAATGTTTGAGGAGATTGTAAATCTGTTATAAATGTTTGAGGAGATTGTAATCTGTTATATAATGTTTGAGGAGATTATATACTGTTATAAATGTTTGAGGAGATTATATACTGTTATAAATGTTTGAGTAGATTATATACTGTTATAAATGTTTGAGGAGATTATATACTGTTATAGATGTTTGAGGAGATTATATACTGTTATAAATGTTTGAGGAGATTAATACTGTTTAAAATTTGAGGAGATTATATACTGTTATAAATGTTTGAGGAGATTATATACTGTTATAAATGTTGAGGGAATTATATACTGTTATAATGTTTGAGGAGATTATATACTGTTATAATGTTTGAGGAGGTTATAGACCCTCCCTCCCTCCCTCCCTCCCTCCCTCCCTCCCTCCCTCCTCCCTCCCTCCCCTCCCTCCCTCCCTCCTCCCATCCACCCACAAAGGCATCATACAAGGATATCACAGAAAAGTAAATAAAACATTAACAGTAATAGAAACAAAATACTTACCAAAGTATATACACGTTACACAGAGTAAAATACAGGCTCTCCAAGTATTGTATGAATGGGGTTCATGTTTAAGTCAAACTTTTGTCGGGACTCATGCACAATGTACCTAACCTTCTCCAGAGGCAGAGATGACCTCCTTAACCCACTGCATAAAGGAGGGCGGTTTTGCAGTGAAAAGAGGACACGGCGGGCAAGCTAGCAGCGAGGCGAATGACATTCTGCCAAAAAAATGTCAGTGAACGGGTTGGGGCTAATAGTTGTATTACACATTGGTGAGAATGCCTAAAAAATGGGGTCCCAGAAGCCACTCAAAGATTGGCATGACCAAAACATATGTCCCAAAGTCTGCATATCAGGACACCTTGTGAGTCATGTCGCCCCTTAATATATCCTTAATCCTCTCCTCCGCCCGCAGGGAGATAGCACGAGGCTCAGTAGCCATATCAAATAGGAAAGGGGATAAACAACAACCCTGCCTGGTCCCCCTGTGGAGAGGGAAGTAGCTGGAGGTAACATTGTTGGTGCGAACAGAAGCCAATAGAATTAATTCGACCTGCTAATGAATTGGGAAGAGACGACCACCTTATGAAATCCTGCCTACTGTGCGTTTGGAAGTTATGTTTAAACAGAGCTTTAAATGAGCGTGCAACCTTTATCCCCAAATAAGCAAAGACCTGATGCTTAAACGGGAAATGGTCATACCCAATAGCTTCTGCTAATTGGTTAACGGGGAGGAGCACACTTTTTGTTAGGTTTAACCTATAACCAGAGAATGTCCCAATACCTTGTAGCATGTCTAAGATATAGGGTATAGACTTCACAGGGTTAGAGAGAGGGTAGAGACTCCACAGGGTTAGAGAGAGGGTAGAGACTCCACAGGGTTAGAGAGAGGGTAGAGACTCCACAGGGTTAGAGAGAGGGTAGAGACTCCACATGGTTAGAGAGATGGTAGAGACTCCACAGGGTTAGAGAGAGGGTAGAGACTCCACAGGGTTAGAGAGAGGGTATAGACTCCACATGGTTAGAGAGAGGGTAGAGACTCCACAGGGTTAGAGAGAGGGTATAGATTGGCATGACCAAAACATGTGTCCCAAAGTCTGCATATCAGGACACCTTGTGAGTCATGTCGCCCCTTAATATATCCTTAATTCTCTCCTCCGCCCGCAGGGAGATAGCACGAGGCTCAGTAGCCATATCAAATAGGATAGGGGATAAACAGCAACCCTGCCTGGTCCCCCTGTGGAGACGGAAGCAGCTGGAGGTAACATTGTTGATGCGAACAGAAGCCAATGGGGACGAGTACAAAATCTTAATCCAGGAAAGGGATGACGGGCCAAACCCAAATCTCTCTTGTACTGTAAATAGATATTCCCACTCAATCCGGTCGAAAGCCTTCTCAGCATCAAGAGAGATGACCTCTGGTTGTTGAGTTGAGTGGGAAGAATAAAGAACATTAAATATTATAGAAAGATTGCCTCCCTGAGATAAAGCCGGTTTGGTCAGAGTTAATTATATTAGGCATCACTGTCTATAAACAGCGCCAGAGGACCTCAGTGAGAATTGTATAATCGCAGCACAAAAGGCTTATAGGGCGGTATGAGCCACAGTCTAAAGGATTTTGGTCCTTTTTAAGCAAAAACGAAATAGTTGCCTGGGTAAGTGTCTGGGGCAGTCTCTGATTAGAAAGGATTTCATTGTACATTGAGCTGAGGATAGGGGATAGTATAGAGGAGAATACTTTATAAAATTCAATAGGGGAGCCATCAGGCCCAGGAGCTTTCCTCTGCATGGACTGGATTGCCAGAGTAGCTTCAGCATCAAATATTGAAGCATCCATGTTGGTTTGTTCATCTGAATTGAGACATGTGATGTCCAGATTGTCTAGAAATGCATGCATACGAGATGTGTCAGGAAGAGCCTCTGACGAGTAAAGAGCAGAGCAGAATTGCTTAAATTGATTGTTGATTTGTTTGGTATTGGTAGACGTTCAATCAGAAGCAACACAGACTTCAGGTATGGTGCTGCTTGCAGCGGATTGTCAAAGCTGGTGAGATAACAACTTGCCAGCTTTCTCTCCGTGTTCACAAAATTTCTGTCTCGACTTAAACAGAAGCTGCTCCGTTTGTTTAGTGGAAATATTGTCAAATTACGATTGGAGTCTCTCTTTGTAGAGTTCAGGAGTCGGAGAAGAGGCACATCTAGAGTGAGTTGAGACGGCTCCGATAATCGTTTGGTGCACTTTGTTGTCATATGAAATAATTTGTTCCCTTAGATATACTTTTAACGACTCCCACACAGTAGAGTGTGACACGTCAGGGGTGACGTTGATCCGTAAAAAGACATCAATGTGAGTTGATATGTTTTTTTTTAAAGGGACCGCAAGATAGTCGTAGTGGGTGAAGTCCCTACGCGTGTCGTGATACAGTACTGGCCGGAAAGCGGATATCTAGCTGGACAGGGCTTTGGTCTGAGATAGGACAGGGCTATGGTTCTGAGATAAGACAGGGCTTTGGTCTGAGATAGGACAGGGCTTTTGTCTGAGATAGGACAGGGCTATGGTTCTGAGATAAGACAGGGGCTTTGGTCTGAGATAGGACAGGGCTTTTGTCTGAGATAGGACAGGGCTATGGTTCTGAGATAAGACAGGGCTTTTGGTCTGAGATAGGACCAGGGCTTTTGTCTGAGATAGGACAGGGCTTTGGTCTGGGATAGGACAGGGCTTTGGTCTGAGATAGGACAGGGCTTTTGTCTGAGATAGGACAGGGCTTTGGTCTGGGATAGGACAGGGCTTTGGTCTGAGATAGGACAGAGCTTTGGTCTGAGATAGGACAGGGCTATGGTTCTGAGATAAGACAGGGCTATGGTTCTGAGATAAGAATGAATAATTATATTGTACAGCAGGAACAAGTCAATTCTAGAGTGTAAGTGGTGGACTGGATAAAAAATGTGTATCGTTTAGCAGTGGAGCTCCTCCTGCATTGATCAGACAAATTATAGGATTCTAGAAGGTAGTTGATTACTGAGCCTGATTTAGAAATTACATTGTTGGGCTTCGGTTTGGATCTGTCTAGACTTGAATGTAATACAAAATTGAAATCTCCACTCAGTATCACATGATGAGAGTTAAGGTCAGGAAGTGTTGCAGTGAGGTCAGAGATGAATTGGGCATCATCCCAATTAGGACCATAAAGGTTAGCCAGAACAACCTCTGTGTTAATCAATTTCCCCATCACTATACTATATCTGCCCGTTAGTATCGGAAATTACTTTGGAGGAGACAAACAGGGTGCCTTTTCTGATAAGGATGGTAACGGTAATACCATTGGTAATACCAATTGGTTGAAGAGGTGTCCTCTCATGGTAACTGTAATACCATTGGTTGGTGTAACAGTGGAGGAGGTATCCTCTCATGGTAACTGTAATACCATTGGTTGGTGTAACAGTGGAGGAGGTATCCTCTCATGGTAACGGTAATACTATTGGTTGGTGTACAGTGGAGGAGGTGTCTCTCATGGTAACTGTAATACCATTGGTTGGTGTAACAGTGGAGGAGGTGTCCTCTCATGGTAACGGTAATACCATTGGTTGGTGTAACGTGGAGGAGGTGTCCTCTCATGGTAACTGTAATACCATTGGTTGGTGTAACAGTGGAGGAGGTGTCCTCTCATGGTAACTGTAATACCATTGGTTGGTGTAACAGTGGAGGAGGTTCCTCTCATGGTAACTGTATACCATTGGTTGGTGTAACAGTGGAGGAGGTATCCTCTCATGGTAACTGTAATACCATTGGTTGGTGTAACAGTGGAGGAGGGTCCTCTCATGGTAACTGTAATACCATTGGTTGGTGTAACAGTGGAGGAGGTGTCCTCTCATGGTAACTGTAATACCATTGGTTGGTGTAACCGTGGAGGAGGTGTCCTCTCATGGTAACGTAATACATTGGTTGGTGTACAGTGGAGGAGGTGTCCTCTCATGGTAACGGTAATACCATTGGTTGGTGTAACAGTGGAGGAGGTGTCCTCTCATGGTAACTGTAATACCATTGGTTGGTGTAACCGTGGAGGAGGTATCCTCTCATGGTAACTGTAATACCATTGGTTGGTGTAACAGTGGAGGAGGTATCCTCTCATGGTAACGGTAATACCATTGGTTGGTGTAACAGTGGAGGAGGTGTCCTCAATGGTAACTGTAATACCATTGGTTGGTGTAACAGTGGAGGAGGTTCCTCTATGGTAACTGTAATCACCATTGGTTGGTGTAACAGTGGAGGAGGTATCCTCTCATGGTAACTGTAATACCATTGGTTGGTGTAACAGTGGAGGAGGTGTCCTCTCATGGTAACTGTATACCATTGGTTGGTGTAACGTGGAGGAGGTATCCTCTCATGGTAACTGTAATACCATTGGTTGGTGTAACAGTGGAGGAGGTATCCTCTCATGGTAACGGTAATACCATTGGTTGGTGTAACAGTGGAGGAGGTGTCCTCTCATGGTAACTGTAATACCATTGGTTGGTGTAACAGTGGAGGAGGTGTCCTCTCATGGTAACTGTAATACATTGGTTGGTGTAACAGTGGAGGAGGTTCCTCTCATGGTAACTGTAATACCATTGTTTGGTGTAACCGTGGAGGAGGTGTCCTCTCATGGTAACTGTAATACCATTGGTTGGTGTAACAGTGGAGGAGGTATCCTCTCATGGTAACTGTAATACCATTGGTTGGTGTAACGTGGAGGAGGTGTCCTCTCATGGTAACTGTAATCCATTGGTTGGTGTAACAGTGGAGGAGGTGTCCTCTCATGGTAACGTAATACCATTGGTTGGTGTAACCGTGGAGGAGGTGTCTCTCATGGTAACTGTAATACCATTGGTTGGTGTAACAGTGGAGGAGGTATCCTCTCATGGTAACGGTAATACCATTGGTTGGTGTAAGGTGGAGGAGGTGTCCTCTCATGGTAACTGTAATACCATTGGTTGGTGTAACAGTGGAGGAGGTGTCCTCTCATGGTAACTGTAATACCATTGGTTGGTGTAACAGTGGAGGAGGTATCCTCTCATGGTAACTGTAATACATTGGTTGGTGTAACAGTGGAGGAGGTATCCTCTCATGGTAACTGTAATACCATTGGTTGGTGTAACCGTGGAGGAGGTTCCTCTCATGGTAACTGTAATACTATTGGTTGGTGTAACAGTGGAGGAGGTGTCCTCTCATGGTAACTGTATACCATTGGTTGGTGTAACAGTGGAGGAGGTTCCTCTCATGGTAACTGTAATACCATTGGTTTTGAGAGGTGTCCTCTCATGGTAACTGTAATACATTGGTTGGTGTAACAGTGGAGGAGGTGTCCTCTCATGGTAACTGTAATACCATTGGTTGGTGTAACAGTGGAGGAGGTGTCCTCTCTGGTAACTGTAATACCATTGGTTGAGAGGTGTCCTCTCATGGTAACGTAATACCATTGGTTGGTGTAACCGTGGAGGAGGTATCCTCTCATGGTACTGTAATACTATTGGTGGGTGTAACCGTGGAGGAGGTGTCCTCTTCATGGTAACTGTAATACCATTGGTTGGTGTAACAGTGGAGGAGGTATCCTCTCATGGTAACTGTACCATTGGTTGGTGTAACAGTGGAGGAGGTGTCCTCTCATGGTAACGGTAATACCATTGGTTGGTGTAACCGTGGAGGAGGTGTCCTCTCATGGTAACGGTAATACCATTGGTTGGTGTAACCGTGGAGGAGGTATCCTCTCATGGTAACTGTAATACATTGGTTGGTGTAACAGTGGAGGAGTTATCCTCTCATGGTAACGGTAATACATTGGTTGGTGTAACAGTGGAGGAGGTGTCCTCTCATGGTAACTGTAATCCATTGGTTGGTGTAACAGTGGAGGAGGTGTCCTCTCATGGTAACTGTAATACCATGGTTGGTGTAACCGTGGAGGAGGTATCCTCTCATGGTAACTGTAATACCATTGGTTGGTGTAACCGTGGGAGGTGTCCTCTCATGGTAACTGTAATACCATTGGTTGGTGTAACCGTGGAGGAGGTTCCTCTCATGGTAACTGTAATACCATTGGTTGGTGTAACGTGGAGGAGGTGTCCTCTCATGGTAACTGTAATACCATTGGTTGGTGTAACCGTGGAGGAGTGTCCTCTCATGGTAACTGTAATACCATTGGTTGGTGTAACAGTGGAGGAGGTATCCTCTCATGGTAACTGTAATACCATTGGTTGGTGTACAGTGGAGGAGGTGTCCTCTCATGGTAACTGTAATACCATTGGTTGGTGTAACCGTGGAGGAGGTGTCCTCTCATGGTAACTGTAATACCATTGGTTGGTGTAACAGTGGAGGAGGTATCCTCTCATGGTAACTGTAATACATTGGTTGTGGTAACCGTGGAGGAGGTATCCTCTCATGGTAACTGATACCATTGGTTGGTGTAACAGTGGAGGAGGTATCCTCTCATGGTAACGTAATACCATTGCGTTG
>NW_019944313.1:58165-67420 GCF_002910315.2 Salvelinus sp. IW2-2015 | reverse complement strand
GGTGTCCTCTCATGGTAACTGTAATACCATTGGTTGGTGTAACAGTGGAGGAGGTGTCCTCTCATGGTAACGTAATACCATTGGTTGGTGTAACAGTGGGGAGGTATCCTCTCATGGTAACGGTAATACCATTGGTTGGTGTACCAGTGGAGGAGGTGTCCTCTCATGGTAACTGTAATACCATTGGTTGGTGTAACAGTGGAGGAGGTGTCCTCTCATGGTAACGGTAATACCATTGGTTGGTGTAACAGTGGAGGAGGTATCCTCTCATGGTAACTGTAATACCATTGGTTGAGAGGTGTTCCTCTCATGGTAACGGTAATACCATTGGTTGGTGTAACCGTGGAGGAGGTGTCCTCTCATGGTAACTGTAATACCATTGGTTGGTGTAACCGTGGAGGAGGTGTCCTCTCATGGTAACTGTATACCATTGGTTGGTGTAACGGTGGAGGAGGTATCCTCTCATGGTAACTGTAATACCATTGGTTGGTGTAACAGTGGAGGAGGTATCCTCTCATGGTAACGTAATACCATTGGTTGGTGTAACAGTGGAGGAGGTTCCTCTCATGGTAACTGTAATACCATTGGTTGGTGTAACAGTGGAGGAGGTGTCCTCTCATGGTAACGGTAATACCATTGGTTGGTGTAACCGTGGAGGAGGTATCCTCTCATGGTAACGGTAATACCATTGGTTGGTGTAACCGTGGAGGAGGTATCCTCTCATGGTAACTGTAATACCATTGGTTGGTGTAACAGTGGAGGAGGTGTCCTCTCATGGTAACTGTAATACCATTGGTTGGTGTAACCGTGGAGGAGGTGTCCTCTCATGGTAACTGTAATACCATTGGTTGGTGTAACAGTGGAGGAGGTATCCTCTCATGGTAACTGTAATACATTGGTTGGTGTAACAGTGGAGGAGGTGTCCTCTCATGGTAACTGTAATACCATTGGTTGGTGTAACCGTGGAGGAGGTGTCCTCTCATGGTAACTGTATACCATTGGTTGGTGTAACCGTGGAGGAGGTATCCTCTCATGGTAACTGTAATACCATTGGTTGGTGTAACAGTGGAGGAGGTATCCTCTCATGGTAACGGTAATACCATTGGTTGGTGTAACAGTGGAGGAGGTATCCTCTCATGGTAACTGTAATACCATTGGTTGGTGTAACAGTGGAGGAGGTGTCCTCTCATGGTAACGGTAATACCATTGGTTGGTGTAACCGTGGAGGGGTGTCCTCTCATGGTAACGGTAATACCATTGGTTGGTGTAACAGTGGAGGAGGTGTCCTCTCATGGTAACGGTAATACCATTGGTTGGTGTAACAGTGGAGGAGGTATCCTCTCATGGTAACGGTAATACCATTGGTTGGTGTAACAGTGGAGGAGGTGTCCTAATTACAGTTTCACAGTTACCATATTAAGCGTCACCTGCATTGGGCATCACCCTTTGACTCACTATCAGGTTTATGGAACATTTGTCTGTTTATTTCACTCATCCTTTAAAGAGTTTACACAGCAAATATACACAGCAAATATATACCGCATGTAAATACAGCATGTATACACAGCAAATATATACAGCCTATATACACAGCAAATATACACAGCCTATATACACAACCTATATACACAGCAAATATACACAGCCTATATACACAGCCTATATACACAGTCTATATACACAGCCTATATACACAGCATGTATACACAGCCTATATACACAGCCTATATACACAGCATGTATACACAGTCTATATACACAGCCTATATACACAGCATGTATACACAGCCTATATACACAGCCTATATACACAGCATGTATACACACATATATTCAAATGTCAATCAGATCAGAAATCTAGTCCCAAAATCAACTCCTTTTACATTATGAATAATTTCTGAAAAACCTAAAAGACAAATCCAGTTTGAATTGACATCCCCAATCTTACTGTTTGACATAGGAGGTTCCTCATGTACCCAGAACGTGGTAGAGTGTATCATCATGACTTATCGACCTCTGTCTCTGTGAGTACGGGACTACGGGCAGAAATACATTTGATGTATCCCGAGGTGATTGCTCTCCTTATGTGCAGAGCTCTTGACCCTGCGTGCCGAGGAGTGTTCATTTACAGTGGTAAACAAGACGCAGCATCAAAATCACATACGCTCTGCCATCGGCTGCGTGACCAGGGCCCAGCAGGCTGCGTCCCGTAGTTTTGACCAGGGCCCAACATGCTGCGTCCCGGAGTTTTGACCAGGGCCCAACAGGCTGGCGGTCCCGTAGTTTTGACCAGGGCCCATCGGCTGCAACCCGTAGTTTTGACCAGGGCCCAACATGCTGCGTCCGTAGTTTTGACCAGGGCCCAGCAGGCTGCGTCCCGTAGTTTTGACCAGGGCCCAGCAGGCTGCATCCCATAGGTTTGACCAGGGCCATCGGCTGCATTCCATAGTTATGACCAGGGCCCAACATGCTGCGTCCCGTAGTTTTGACCAGGGCCCAGCAGGCTGCGTCCTGTAGTTTTGACCAGGGCCCAGCAGGCTGCATCCCATAGTTTGACCAGGGCCCAACAGGCTGCGTCCCGTAGTTTTGACCAGGGCCCAACAGGCTGCATCCCGTAGTTTTGACCAGGGCCCAACAGGCTGCATCCCATAGTTTTGACCAGGGCCCAACAGGCTGCGTCCCGTAGTTTTGACCAGGGCCCAACAGGCTGCATCCCGTAGTTTTGACCAGGGCCCAACAGGCTGCGTCCTGTAGTTTTGACCAGGGCCCAACGGCTGCGTCCCATAGTTTTGACCAGGGCCCAGCAGGCTGCGTCCTGTAGTTTTGACCAGGCCCAACAGGCTGCGTCCCATAGTTTTGACCAGGGCCCAACATGCTGCGTCCCGTAGTTTTGACCAGGGCCCAACAGGCTGCATCCTGTAGTTTTGACCAGGCCCAACAGGCTGCGTCCCGTAGTTTTGACCAGGGCCCAACATGCTGCATCCCGTTTTTGACCAGGGCCCAACAGGCTGCGTCCTGTAGTTTGACCAGGGCCCAACAGGCTGCGTCCTGTAGTTTTGACCAGGGCCCAACAGGCTGCATCCCGTAGTTTTGACCAGGGCCCAGCAGGCTGCGTCCTGTAGTTTTGACCAGGGCCCATCGGCTGCGTACCGTAGTTTTGACCAGGGCCCAACAGGCTGCATCCCATAGTTTTGACCAGGGCCCAACAGGCTGCGTCCCATAGTTTTGACCAGGCCCAACATGCTGCGTCCCGTAGTTTGACCAGGGCCCAACAGGCTGCATCCTGTAGTTTTGACCAGGGCCCAACAGGCTGCGTCCCGTAGTTTTGACCAGGGCCCAACGGCTGCGTCCCGTAGTTTTGACCAGGGCCCAGCAGGCTGCGTCCTGTAGTTTGACCAGGGCCCAACGGCTGCGTCCCGTAGTTTTGACCAGGCCCAGCAGGCTGCGTCCCGTAGTTTTGACCAGGGCCCAACGGCTGGTCCCGTAGTTTTGACCAGGGCCCAACAGGCTGCGTCCCGTAGTTTTGACCAGGGCCCAGCAGGCTGCGTCCCGTAGTTTTGACCAGGCCCAACAGGCTGCCGATCCCGTTAGTTTTGACCAGGGCCAGACAGTGCTGCGTCCTGTAGTTTATGACAAGGGCCCAGCAGGCTGCGTCCTGTAGTTTTGACCAGGGCCCAGCAGGCTGCGTCCTGTAGTTTTGGCCAGGGCCCAGCAGGCTGGTTCCTGTTAGTTTTGACCAGGGCCCAGCAGGCTGCGTCCTGTAGTTTTGACCAGGGCCCATCGGCTGCGTACCGTAGTTTTGACCAGGGCCCAGCAGGCTGCGTCCTGTAGTTTTGACCGGGGCCCAGCAGGCTGCGTCCTGTAGTTTTGACCGGGTCCCAGCAGGCTGCGCAGTGAAGTGCACTAGTTTTGACCAGGGCCCATCGGCTGCGTCCCGTAGTTTTGACCATCTAGTTAAAAGTAGTGCACTTCATACGGAATAGGGTACCATTTGGCACATAACCATCGTCTGCCTGCACCAGTCATATCCCACTGATGAAGAGATGAGAGTAGAGGAATCAAAGTATAATTTCAAACGACTTGCAAATAACTATATAACCTATTCAACAGGAACTAACATTATATAGCCTGTTCAACAGGAACTAACTATATAACCTATTCAACAGGAACTAACACTATATAGCCTGTTCAACAGGAACTAACACTATATAACCTGTTCAACAGGAACTCATATGCACAAAATAAATGTCCCTAAGACTGAAGTGAGAAAGCAGAATGAGAAATAAACCGAGCAAAGAAAAGTTCTCTTGGATAAAAGTAGCCTGAGGACAATGCGTTGCCAGCCATCCAGACTGGGTCACTGGCAGGGTTTGGTGCAGTGGCTGTCATAGACAATATGTTTTCAGGAGCTGGACGGAGCCTGAATTCGTTTGGGGTGTTCAGTGCTCACAACGTGCACACTCAGGGAATTTCAGACTACACTAATACAGGAAATTAGTACAATTGTTGCTGGGAGATATTTTGCCTTTCATTTTCTAAGATTTACACCAGACTATCTCAAACGAGAATTCAGCTGCATTTAAAAAGAAAATATCCAGAAAGTGGAATTGGCTTCAAGTAGTAGTAGTCCACTGGGGAGTTCAGGCCCAGTCAGTACCATGGAACAGTCTCAACCTGAATCTGGTCCCCTGGGGAGTTTCCAGGCGCAGTCCAGTACCATGGAAACATTCTCAACCTGAATCTAGTCCTGGGGAGTCCAGGCCCCAGTCAGTACCATGGAACAGTCTCAACCTGAATCTAGTCCTGGGGAGTCCAGGCCAGTCAGTACCATGGAACAGTCCTCAACCTGAATCTGGTCCACGGGGAGTCCAGGCCCAGTCAGTACCATGGAACAGTCTCAAACTGAATCTAGTCCACTGGGGAGTCCAGGCCCAGTCAGTACCATGGAACAGTCTCACCTGAATCTAGTCCTGGGGAGTCCAGGCCCAGTCAGTACCATGGAAACAGTCTCAACCTAATCTGAGTCACTGGGGAGTCCAGGCCCAGTCAGTACCATGGAACGTCTCAACCTGAATCTAGTCCTGGGGAGTCCAGGCCCAGTCAGTACTCATGGAAAACAGTCTCAACCTGAATCTAGTCACTGGGGATCTCAGGCCCAGTCAGTACCATGGAACAGTCTCAACCTAATCTGTAGTCTAGGACCCTATAAATGTAAGGAGGGAGGGGTCTTATTAACCCTCCCCTTCTATTAATATACATAAGCAATATCATTATTCTAACACATCAAACATTTGTACAGCCCAAATATGACCGCTAGGTGAATCCTGACATTATCCTCGTATCTAACAACCCATCTCGTGACATATGGTTTACACCTCTTGTATTCTGTCATGTGACAAACAAACTTTGATTTGATTTGAGTTGAGTTGTACCCACATGATAGTCAGGACCCTTATTGCCATCATATGCCATCACAGAGCTGCCTCAGGGTAGTCAGGACCCTTTATTGGCCATCATATGCAACACACGAGCTGCTCGGGGTAGTCAGGACCCTTATTGGCCATCATATGCCACCACAGAGCTTCCTCAGGGTAGTCAGGACACTTATTGGCCATCATATGCCACCACAGAGCTTCTTTAGGGTAGTCAGGACCCTAAAGGCCATCATATGCCACCACAGGCTTCCTCAGGGTAGTCAGGACCCTAAAGGCCATCATATGCCCACACAAGAGCTTCCCCAGGGTAGTCAGGACCCTAAAGGCCATCATATGCCACCACAGAGCTTCCTCAGGGTAGTCAGGACCCTAAAGGCCATCATATGCCACCACAGAGCTTCCTCAGGGTAGTCAGGACCCTTATTGGCCGTCATATGCCACCACAGAGCTTCCCCAGGGTAGTCAGGACCCTAAAGGCCATCATATACCACCACAGAGCTTCCTCAGGGTAGTCAGGACCCTAAAGGCAATCATATGCCACCACAGAGCTTCCTCAGGGTATTCAGGACCCTAAAAGCCATCATATGCCACCACAGAGCTGCCTCGGGGTAGTCAGGACCCTAAAGGCCATCATATGCCACCACAGAGCTTCCTCGGGGTAGTCAGGACTCTAAAGGCCATCATATGCCACCACAGAGCTTCCTCGGGGTAGTCAGGCCCTTATTGGCCGTCATATGCCACCAAGGAGTTGCTCCAGAATGCAGAAGATCTGAGTAAAGTATGGAAGATCAGCCATTGTTGGTTAGCTTTATTCTGTCATGGATATGATTAGCCAACCTTATGGATATGCTACTAATTCTACCACTGTATTTTACAACTCACAGATTCTGTCTTCCACCAAACACTCTGGTCGTCCGTGATGCTGTTCTCCTGATATAAATGTACTAAGTGGAAATAAGGTCACTGTCAGGGATCACTGGCTGCTGATGTACAGTATCTCTACAGAATTACATTTTACATTCTGATTTTGATAATAGAAATATGAATTCTAAAACATCCCCGTCTATTCAAATGAAGCACTAGATTTAATTAGCTAAATCAACCATACGTATCAAATTGTGTGAGTTCCTATAAACGTTTAAGGGCCGCATGGTTGATTGCTTACAATATGTTTTCGATCCAGAGCATCGTGCAACGGGGTGGTCTCCATCCCTCCCTCAACCCTCCTAATCCCTCCCTCCGGCCTCCCCTGGCTCTCCCCAGCCCTCCATCCCTCCCTCCCTCCCTCCGGCCTCCCTCCGGACTCCCTCCGGCCTCCCCCCAGCCCTCCATCCCTCCTCCTCCGGCCTCCCTCCGGCCTCCCCCCAGCCCTCCCTCCTCCGGCCTCCCCCAGCCCTCCATCCCTAGCCACCCTCCCATCTCTCCCCCACCTCTTCCTCCGTCAAAGGCTCCTAGTCCGCAACCAGCAGCCCTGAACAGACCCCACCCACCCCCAGTCCTCCCCCAGTCCTCCCTCAGTCCTCCCGCTCCCCAGTCCTCCCTCAGTCCTCCCTCAGTCCTCCCTCAGTCCTCCCTCAGTTCTCCCGCTCCCCAGGCCTCCAGCCTGGCCATGTCTCCAGCTCTCAGGCCCAATCAGTCTCATCCACGGAGTGACAGGACACGTGATGCTGGCTACCGTCACACCTGGACTTTTAAACTGGCCCTGACATTCCATGGCAGAATCTTATGTTGTATATCCTATGTTTCTCGGGAAAGGTGGCTGAACAAGAACATGGATAATATTCTAGCTTGTTTTTCTATGCATCGGCAGGACAGATTGGCAGAGTCAGGTAAGCTCAAGGGGGGTGTTGTGTGTCACTTTGTTAAATATTAAGGACGTCTTAAGGTTTTGCTCGCCTGAGGTAGAATACCTCATGATAAGCTGCAGACCACACTATTTACCAAAAGAGATTCCATCTATGTTTTTCGCAGCTGTCTATTTACCACCACAAACCAATGCTACCACTAAAACCGCACTCAGCGAGCTGTATGAGGTCATAAGCAAACAAGAAAATGCTCATCCAGCGGCGGCGCTCCTACTAACCAGTGATTTTAATGCAGAAAAATGTAAATCTGTCTAATACAAGCATGTCACCTCTGCAACTAGAGGCAACACAACTCTAGACCACCTTTACTCCACACACAGAGATGTATACAAAGCTCTCCCTCGCCCCTCCATTTGGCGAATCTAAAAATAACTATTTCCTCCTGATTCCTGCTTGCAATCAAAAAACTCAAACAGGAAGTACCAGTGATGCGCTCAATATGGAAGTGGTCAGATGAAGCGGATGCAGGAGTGTTTCGCTAGCAGAGACTGGAATATGTTCAAGACTCATCTGACGGCATTGAGGAGTTTACCACATCAGTCAACGGCTTCATTAATAAGTACATCGACGTCATCGTCCTCACAGTGACCGTACTAATATATTCCAACGAGAAGCCATGGATTACAGGCAGCATTCACATTGGCTAGAGTGGCTGCTTTCAAGGAGCTGGACACTAACCCAGAGGTTTATTAGAAATCCCACTACACCCTCCAACGAACCATCAAACAGGCAAAAAGTCAAAACAGGACTAAGATTGAATCTTACTACACCGGCTCTGATGCTCATCGGATGTGGCAGGGCTTGCAAACTATCAAAGATTACAAAGGGAAACCCAGTCGCAAGCTGTCCAGTGATGTGAGCCTATATGAGAAGCTAAATGCCTTCTACGCTTGCTTCGAGGCAAACACCACTGAACCATGCATGAGAGCACCAGCTGTTCCAGACAACTATGTGATCACGCTCTCAACTATGTGAGTAAGATTTTTAAACAGGTTAATTAATATCCACAAGGCCGTGGGGCCAGACGGATTACGATGAAGCGTACTCAGAGCATGCGTTGACCAGCTGGCAAGTGTCTTCACTGACATGTTTTACCTCTGACCCAGTCTGTAATGCCTACATGTTTTAGCAGACCACCATAGTCCCTGTGCACAAGAACGCCAAGGTAACTTGTCTAAATGACTATCGCTCCATAGCACTCACGTTTGTGAGCAGAAGATAGGGGTTCTATATAGAACCTTTTGGTCAATTCAAAATGTAACTGCCATTCCAGCATGAAAACGCAAGAGGACGGGGATGGAACCAACTTGCAAGTAGCCTGCCAATGAGCACTTAATTTGTCAATGTATTAAGGTAAGCAAAGTTGATTATTTAATTCAAAGCCAAATTCATATGATAAACTAAAGGCCAGATAAATAAAGTTGAAACGTTATTGAGCACGTTTGTAAACTAGCTAGCTAGCTAACAGCAAAAGCTAGGCTACTTTAATTCGCCACTTTACAAGCTAGCCAGCTAACTCTTTGAAACAAACTTTATTATTTTTTTATAATGGGATATGTCAAATAGAGCTACAGCCTGATATTGGCAATACGTTAATTGTTCCTTTTATTTCAGTGTCTCAGTGTGGAGTCAATTGAGGGCATTATGTGAGAGGAGGTATGTATAAATGATTTATAATAAATGATATATAAAAAGTTTTGGTGATTCAATAGCCTAGTTAATCATTACATGACTTTTAACACGCTATGTTTTTCTCAGCCTGGGTGTCAGAACCATCAGAGGTAGAGGATCGCTCTATTGGCTGCTGCTGACAACAACAACAGCATGTAAGTTGTTCTTCTACATCGTAATAATTATGTGGATGGCTGATGACTTCACATCCTCAAAACATTCCCCTACCGTTGGGCCCTTGTGCAGCGTCTCAACTGTATGTGTGAGGTCTTCTGCTTTTGGGG
>NW_019944313.1:56325-58145 GCF_002910315.2 Salvelinus sp. IW2-2015 | reverse complement strand
GAACAGAGCAGAAGACACATTTTGTTGTTCGCTGTAACTAACGGAGAAAGTTGTATTGTAAACTAAAATATACTTAAATATCAAGTATGAATCATGTCAAATTCCTTATATTAGGCAAACCAGAAGGCACGATCGATAGCCAGATAGCCAAGGGCACACTTCAACACTCAGACGTAGGGATGACCAGGAATGTTCTCTCAATAAGTGTGTGAATTTGACCATTTTCATGTCCTGCAAAGCACGGAAATTGTAACGCGTACTTTTGGGTGTGAAGGAAAATGTGTGGAGTAAAAAGTACATTCTTTTCTTTTGAGATGTAGTGAAGTAAAAGTAATCAAAAAATAGAAATAGTAAAGTACAGATACTCAAAAAAAACTACTTTAGTAGTACTTTAAAGTATTTTAATTTAAGTACTTTACACCACTGTTGTAAAGAAGTCAGCCAGAGTTGACATAGAGTTGACATAGAGTTGACATAGAGTTGACATAGAGTTGACATAGGCCATCATTCAAACAGAGATGTCTCAGTGGTCACCAGAGTTCATTTCAAAACTAGGTTTGCATATAATGATCACAAATTCTTAAAACAATGCTGGTATTCTCTTGTCCATTATTTAATTGTTTAAAAAAATATATATTTATTACCTAAAGTATTAGTAGTAGCCATAATTCCTAAGTGGCATCATGCAGGGTTCTCTATGGAACCATTTTGATTCAGTTAAGAAGAACCTATAAAAGGGTTCTATTTATGACTTTTAGGGGTTCCATATATGAAGTAAGCAATGAAACACTTTTTGGTTCTATAAGAACACTTTTTGGTTCTATAAGAACACTTTTTGGTTCTATAAGAACCCTTTTTGGTTCTATAAGAACCCTTTTTGGTTCAATAAGAACCCTTTTTCTAAGAGTGTAAGCTTCAATTGCAGTTCTTGTCCCTCATGGCAACCATGATAAACTACAGCCTCGACTTGGCAAGCAAATATGAATTTTACGTTTTATTTTTTTCTCCGGGTTCAGCTCACTGTCACTAACATTAGTAACAGTCTGTATCGCCTCACATTAGCAATGGTTTCTCATTTTTATAATTAATCCAATCCAACGCTTATCTTAAATTTGTGTTCTGGATTTGGGTTTGACAGGCTTATTCAAATTCCTAACGTAAAGCTCAAAGTAAAGCTTCACTGTCATCACCTTGAAGACATCACCTTGAAGATGAATCGATGCTTGTCTTTCTATCGTTGATGAGAGCAGGATTTTCACACTATAACAAACCCTTGAACCAAACACTTGGATCAAATGCAGAGTGAGATTGCATATAACAGTACACTGACATAGTATATTCACAGTTTATTCACAGTATATTCACAGTAAATGTAACAATATATACACCTTGTTTTTACTTTAACTTTTACTTTATGCTTTCTTTAAAAAAAAATCTTTATTCCCTACTTTATTTTATACTGTTTTATTATTGACATAGTATTTGTATTGTGACTGCTCTAGTTTTACTGCTTGAGTTTGAGAATGAATCGTACCTCACTATATGTACAGTGAGGTACATTATGATGGTCTATAATTATATTGATGTATGGTGAGGTACATTGTTATGGTCTATATTTATACTGATGTATAATGAGGTACATTGTGCTGGTCTATAACTATACTGATGTATAGTGAGGTACATTGTGATGGTCTATATTTATACTGATGTATAGTGAGGTACATTGTGATGGTCTATATTTATACTGATGTACAGTGAGGTACATTGTGATGGTCTATAATTATATTGATGTATAGTGAGGTACATTGTGATGGTCTATA
>NW_019944313.1:47179-49057 GCF_002910315.2 Salvelinus sp. IW2-2015 | reverse complement strand
AGGAATCACACAGAACGGCAGGTCATGGCTAGTGGCATTTGTCATGGCTGGAGGTGTCATGTCAGGGTGAGCCTGCGACGGAAGGGTACCCACATGAGGGAGGGGATGTATGTCTGTAACGCCAGCGTTGAATTTGCCTGCAACGACAACAAGCTTAGTCCGATGATTGCTGTGAACACACTACACCAGACCATAACGGACCCTCCACCTCCAAATCGATCCCGCTCCAGGAGTACAGGCCTCGGTGTTAACGCCTCAGTCCTTCGACGATAAACGCAAAATCCGACCATTCACCCCTGGTGAGACAAAACCACGACTCTTCAGTGAAGAGCACTTTTTGGTCAAGTCCCCGTCTGGTCAGCGACAGTGGGTTTTGTGCCCATAGGCGACGTTGTTGCCAGTGATGTCTTGGTGAGGGACCTGCCTTACAACAGGCCTACAAGCCCTCAGTCCAGCCTCTCTCAGCCTTTTGCAGACAGTCTGAGCACTGATGGAGGGATTGTGTGTTCCTGGTTGTAACTCGGGGCAGTTGGTACCGCCATCCTGTACCTGTCAGGTGTGATGTTCGGATGTACCGATCCTGTGCAGGTGTTGTTACATTTGGTCTGCCACTGCAAAGACAATCAGCTGTCCATTCCTGTATCCGTAGCGCTGTCTTAGGCGTCTCACAGTACGAACATTGTAATTTATTGCCCTGGCCACATCTGCAGTCCTCTTGCCTCCTTGCAGCATGCCTAAGGCACGTTCACGTAGATGAGCAAGGACCCTGGGCATCTTTTTTTGTTGTGTTTTTCAGAGTCCGTAGAAAGGCCTCTTTAGTGTCCTAAGTTTTCATAACTGACCTTAATTGCCTACCGTCTGTAAGCTGTTAGTGTCTTAACGACTGTTCCACAGGTGCATGTTCATTAATTGTTTATGGTTTATTGAACAAGCATGGGAAACAGTGTTTAAACCCTTTACAATGAAGATCTGTGAAGTTATTTGTATTTTTACGAATTATCTTTGAAAAACAGGGTCCTGAAAAAGGGACGTTTCTTTTTTTGCTGAGTTTAGAAATTAAATGTCTGAATGGACTTTTTCAGCTGACCAACCTGTGGGGGTTAATACAGAAATTCCTCCTTCCTCCCCAATTGGAATGACACGGGGGTATTAGGCAGGATCTGTCCCTAGCGCAGCTCTGTTCTGCTCGACACACACAGGCACAAGACAAACACCAGCTCCGTTGGGGTGAATATTGGTGCAGAGTTATTTAACCGCCTGCAGCTTCTTCATGTCTTCTGACATTTTCTTGATATGAAATGATTTTTCTTCCGACCTATTTTATGCATTTTAAGCCCTCATATAAATGCAGTATATAAATACAGGAATATAAATGCAGTATATAAATACAGGAATATAAATACAGTATATAAATACAGGAATATAAATGCAGTATATAAATATAGATATGTACTGTAAATGCAGCAATATAAATATAGACAATCAAGGACAGTTTGAAAGGATGGACATGTATATACTGCAAATATGAATCATAACTACAGGAAAACATAGGATTTCTCATTTGGTTCAGATTCAATCTATTAGCTTTCACATAATTTAAAAAAAAATAGCATTTTCTTACCAGACAGCCTTGCCCTGTAACACAGATCAATTCTCATTCACAATAAACATTTAACTCCAATTAATTATAATCAACAAAAAATGACAAAGTATATTTTTTACCTTTCAGACAACTGTTCACCTGCTATGTGCTAGTTAAGTGAACCTGCAAGGCCCCCAGGAAGAGAGGAGAGAGGAGAGAGGAAAGAGGACATACGACAGGAGAAGGAGAAGAAGAAGAAGCAAGACAAGGAGACAGGGAGATACGAGAGAGGAGAG
>NW_019944313.1:33735-38735 GCF_002910315.2 Salvelinus sp. IW2-2015 | reverse complement strand
TAATCTCTACTGTGTAATCTCTACTGCCTAATCTCTACTACCTAACCTCTACTGCCTAACCTCTCATACCTAATCTCTACTGCCTAACCGCTACTGCCTAATCTCTACTGCCTAACATCTACTGCCTAACCTCTACTGCCTAACCTCTACTACCTAACCTCTATTACCTAATCTCTACTATGTAATCTCTACTGTGTAACATCTACTGTGTAACCTCTACTGCCTAACCTCTACTGCCTAATCTCTACTGCCTAACCTCTACTGTGTAACCTCTACTGCCTAACCTCTACTACCTAACCTCTAGTACCTAATCTCTACTATGTAATGTCTACTGTGTAATATCTACTGCCTAACCTCTACTGTGTAAACTCTACTACCTAACCTCTACTGCGTAACCTCTACTGTGTAACCTCTACTGCCTAATCTATATTACCTAACCTCTACTGTGTAACCTCTACTGCCTAACCTCTCCGGTGTAACCTCTACTGCCTAACCTATGCTGTGTAACCTCTACTGCCTAACCTCTACTACCTAACCTCTACTGCCTAACCTCTACTGCCTAACCTCTACTGGACCTCTACTGCCTAATCCCTACTTACCTAACCTCTACTGCCTAACCAGGTTAGTGCAGTAGAGGTTAGGTAGTAGAGGTTACACAGTAGAGGTTAGGCAGTATAGGTAGGCAGTAGAGGTTAGGCAGCAGAGGTTACACAGTAGAGGTTAGGCAGTAGAGTTAGGTAGTAGAGCTCTACTGTGTAATCTCTACTGCATAACTCTACTGCCTAACCGTCTACTGTGTAATCCTACTGCCTAACCTCTACTGCCTAACTCTCTGCCTAACCTCTACTGTCTAACCTCTACTGCCTAAACCTCTACTGTGTAATCTCTACTGTCCTAACCGTCTATTGCCTAACCTCTACTGCCAACCTCTACTACCTAAACTCTACTACCTAACTTCTACCTACCTAATACTATCTACTGCTTCTACCCTCTACCCTGCCCTCTACTGTGTAACCTCTACTACCTAACCTCTACTGCCTAACCTCTACTGCCTAACCTCTACTACCTAACCTCTTACTGTGTAACCTCTACTGTCTAACCTCTACTGGCCTAACCTCTACTGTGTGTAATCTCTACTCTCGCCTAACCTCTACTGCCTAACCTCTTACTGCCTAACCTCTACTGTCTAACCTCTACTGCCTAACCTCTACTGTGTAATCTCTACTGGCCTAACCTCTATTGCCTAACCTCTACTGCCTAAACCTCTACTACCTAAACTCTACTAGCCTAACCTCACTACCTAACATCTACTGCTTAATCTTACGCCTACCTCTACTGGTGTAACCTCTACTACCTAAACCTCTACTGCCTAAACCTCTACTGCCTAACCTCTACTTACCTAACCTCTACTGTGAACCTCTACTGTCTAACCTCTACTACCTAACCTCTACTGTGTAACCTCTACATCACCTCTACGACCTAACCTCTCTACCGAACCTCTACGCCCTAACCTCTACTGTGTAACCTCTACAGTCTAACCTCTACTACCTAACCTCTGCCGCCTAACCTTCTACTGCCTAAACCTCTACTGTGTAACCTCTACTGTCTAACCTCTACTGTCCTACCACTCTTACTTACCTAACCTCTACTGCCTAAACCTCTTACTACCTACCTCTACTGCCTAACCTTCTACTGCCTAACCTCTTACTAACCTAACCTCTTACTGTGTGTAACCTCTACTGTCTAACCTCTACTGCCCTAAACCTCTACTGTATAACCTCTACTGTCTAACCTCTACTACCTAACCTCTACTGCCCGAACCTCTACTGTGGTAACCCTCTGGCTGCCTAACCTCTACTGCCTAACCTCTACTTACTTCTCTATTAGTCCTCTACTGTTAACTCTCCTGTCTAACCTCACTGATTTGATCATTATCAGTAATTCACTGTTAATTAACAAACAACAAACAAACAGCCACAACAACTACAACGTTCCCCTAACCAGCCATTTAGCCTGTAGCTCACATAATGAGAGAACTTACAACCCTCCTTACCTCCATAACACGAACTCCCAAACCTTAGCCTGTAAGCCTCTCACCAGTAATGAGAGAACTACAAACCTCCTCCCCTAACCAGAGCCATTAGCCTAGTAGCTCACAGTAACTGAGACAACTACCAACCTCTCCCCTAACCAGCCATTAGGCCTTATAGCTCACAGTAATGAGAGTTTTTACTAACTACAACCTCTCCCCTAACCAGCTCATTAGCCTATAGCTCACAGTAATAGACAACTACAAACCTCTCCCTAAACCAGTCATTAGCCTATAGCTTCTCTGTAATGAAAGAAACTAACAACCTCTCCCCTAACAGCCATTAGCCTATAGCACATCTTTTTCACATCATCTTCCTCTTTATTTCTTTTTCTTTCCTTTTTTTTTTTTCTTTTTTTTTTTTTTTTGATAAATTTTTCTTTCTTTCTTGTTGTTGAGAGGATTTTACATCAGCAGTTGTCAAAGGTTGCTTACAGAGATCCAAGCCTAAAACCATAAAGAGGCAAGCAATGCAGATGTAGAAGCACAGTGGTTATGACCAAACTCCTAGAAAGCAGGAACCTAGAATAAACTTAGAGAGGAACCAGTTCCTCTTCTGGCTGTACCGGGGTGACATTTTTAAAACCCAAACTTTACATTAAAAAAAGGTCACTTATAAATGTCCTTGTTTTGAAAGAAAAACATTTTTTTGTAAAATAAAATATCCAAATTGATCAGAAATAGCTGGTAGAACATTTTAATGTTGCTAAATGAACTAATCGTGGCTGAAACGGCAGATTTTTATGGAATATTTACATAGGCCCATTACCCATGATCATTAACAAAAAAACCATTTTTTAAATGATTACAACTTGGATTAGCTAACACACATTACATTGGAAACACAGGAGTGATGGTGCTGATTATGGGCCTCGTACACCTATGTAGATATTCAATATAAAAAAATAAGCATTTCCAGCCTCAATTAGGTTCATTGCAACATTAACAATGTCTACACTGTTTTTCTGCAATCAATTTTATATTTTATTACAGAAAAGGGCTTTTCTTTCAAAAACAAGACATTCTAAGTGACCCCAAACTTTTGAACGGAGTGTAGTATTCATGTCAGTAGGGCTTACAATACAAAAGGGAATAAAAACAGTCTTGAAGGAGTTCTCCCACATATGCCTGAGCAACGGTGTGGGCTGCTTTTCCCTCAACTCATAGAACTTTAAAACACTAGCAGTTTGTCTACTTCACTTCTTTAAATCTGCTACCACTGGCAACCCCTACCCCGTCAACACTTTGCACCCCCCCACAGGCAACTTTCCAAGCCTCCCCCATATCTCCTTCACGCAAAATGCCAGATAGCTGATTGTTCCTGGGAAAGAGCGGCAAAATCTGACCCTACAATTCGCTTGGGGCGACTAGACAATCGAGACTATCCCTTTTTAAAATATCCCACCGCAATTGTGCAACCTCTATTACTAGCCTGTTCAACTCTTTCATATCGTCTGAGATCCCAAAAGATTGGAAAGCTCCCGGTCATCCCCTCTTCAAAAAGGGGAGACACTCTAGACCAAACTATTACAGACTTATATCTATCCTACCCTGGCCTTTCTAAGGTCTTCGAAGCCAGTAACAAACAAGACACAACCATTTCGGAATGCCACCGTACCTTCTCCACTATGCAATTCGGTTTCCGAGCTGTTCCCATGGTGCACCTCCAGCCACGCTGAGGGGGGTGCCACAGGGTTCAATTCTCGGACGACCTCTTTTCTCTTAAAATCCATAATGTCGCTCTTTGCTCTGGTGATTCTCTCGATCCACCTTCTATGCAGACAACCCATTTGTATACCCTCTGGTGGCCCTTCTTTGCACTTAACTAACCTCCGACGAGCTTCAATGCCATACAACTCTCCTTTCCGTGGCCTCCAACTGCTCTTAAATGCAAGTAAAACTAAAATGCATGCTCTTCACTGATCCTGACGGTTTCTGACTTAGAATATGTGGACAAATTAACAAATACCATAGGTGTCTGGTCGACTGTAAACTCTCCTTCCAGACTTCACATAACCTGTTGAGGAGAGGGCGCTATTTCACTTTGGGGGAAAATTCGTGCCCAATTTAAAACGGCCTCGTACTCTATATTGCTCGTACAATATGCATATTATTATTACTATTGTAGGAAAAACACTCTTCAAAGTTTCTAAAACCGTTTGAATATATCTGTGAGTAAAACAGAATCATTTTGCCAGCAAACTTCCTGACTGAAAGTGAAAAATCTCACAAATCGGAGGCTCTGTTCCAGGCCCCTCCTATCATTTGGGCTTGAGATTCATGACTATACATGCACTTCATACGCTTTCCACTTAGATTGCCTTCAATAGGCTGCTGAGAGGTGAAAATAGGGTCTCATAGCTCTTTTATTGTGAAAAGAGGCCTCTTGGAATTGACAGACCCCATTCCTCTGTTCAGGATGACGCGGGATGGACATTAGCGTTGGCTTCTGAAAAGCTTTCCCTGTAGACGTTGTAATATCTCCGGCTTTGATTTTATTGAATAAATTGACAATATCATCGTAAAGTATGTTTTTCAATATAGTTAATTCAGATTATTGAATTTTTTCTCGGAAGTTTTTGCGTGTTCTGTTTCAACTGCGTTTGTTCACGAAGGAGAGCTTAGCGGCACTGGCTAGTTTTGCTGCAATTTCGCGAGGGAAAAAGGCCATTCTAAAACCAAAAACAACGATTGTTCCCGACAAAGGGACCCTTGTACAACATTCTGATGGAAGATCATCAAAAGTAGACCCATTTTATGATGCTTATTCATATATCTGTCAAACATGTGTACTATAGTTAGCGCCCCAGATTTTGGGCACGCTCTCGCTATAAGTAAGCTGGAGTCGTAATGAAGTTATTTTTTAAATTCTAAACACCCGCCCATATGCATTATGAACTAGTGTATCCTA
>NW_019944313.1:6233-33710 GCF_002910315.2 Salvelinus sp. IW2-2015 | reverse complement strand
CTTGCTCTTACCATTCTTACTGTGTGAACCTCTAACTAAAAACCTAAACCGTCTACTGCCTAACGTCTATGACTGAGCACCCTGAAACCATCAATAGCTTACCTAAACCTCGAACTGACCTAAATACTCAAACTTATAAACATCGAAACAACTACCTAACGCTACGGTGTAATCAATCTACTGACCTAACTCTCTACTGGCTCGTACTCTGTCTTACTGGCTATCTCACCCTTCGGTTAGCGTCCTAACCTTCTACTGCCTAAATTAACTTCTCAGCATACCTTAGACCATCTAGCTCGTGCCTAAAACCTCCATAGCCCGAAGCCTAAGCCCTCTGCCCACTACCTAATCTCTACTGCCTAACAGGTCTACTGACGCTGAACCTCCCCCTACTGCCTAACCTCTTACTGCCTTAACCCATCGTAACTAGCCAACCCTTACTACTGGACTCATAACCGGATAGTAGCTGTGTAATCTCTATCTTGTGTACCAATCATCTATCTGGCACCTTAAATCTACTACTGCATAACCAGTGCTACTGCCTAGACCTCATGATGACTAACTCTCTGTTAATCTGCTGACGACCTAACCTCTACTGAAACCTCTACCTAAACCTCTACGTGACGGCTTAACGCTCTCTACTACCTAATCTCTACTGCAAACCTAACATCTATACTAGATCTCTAACCAGTCTACTGGCCTAACCATCTACTGCCTAACCTCTACTGCCTAAACCTCTACTGCCTAACCTCTACTGTATGAACTCTCTACTGTTAATCTCTACTGCCTAATCTCTACTCACTAATCCTTAACCTACTCTACTGCCTACCTCTCATACCTTAATCTCTACTGCCTAAACCGCTAACTGTGCCAATCTTACTGCCTAAACATTTCTACTGTAACCTCTACTGCCTAACCTCTACTACCTAAACCTCTATTACCTAATCTCTACTATGTAATCTCTACTGTGTAAACATCTACTGCTGTAACCTCTACTGCCTAAACGACCTACTCTTACTGCTAATCTTACTGCCTAACCTCTACATGTGTAACCTCTACTGCCATACCTTCTACTACCTAACCTCTAGTACCTAAATCTCTACTATGTAATGTCTAACTATGTGTAATAATCTACTGGCCTAACCTCTACTGGTGTAAACTCTACTACCTAACCTCTACTTGCGTAACCCTCTACTGTGTAACCTGTCTACTGCCTAATCTATATTACCACTCTCTACTGTGTAACCTCTATGCCAACCTCTCCGGTTAACCTCTACTGCCTAACCTATGCTGTGTAACCTCTACTGCCTAACCAGTTCGTAACTAGGCCTAATTTACCTTCTACTGCCTAACTAACTCTACTGCCTTAACCTCTACTGTGTAACCTCTACTGTCTAACCTCTACTGCCTAACCTCTTTTACTCTATGACTAACCTCTACTAGCCTAACCTCTACTACCTAAACCTCTATCCTAACCTCTAACTGTTAATCCTCTACACTAATCCTGAATCTCTGACTCCTGCCACCTCTACTGAGACCACCCTAACCTCCTCTACTGCCTAATCCCTACTACCTAACCTCTACTGGCGCTAACCAGGTTAGCTGTAGAGAGTAGTAGGTAGGTAGTAGAGGCTACACAAGTAGAGGTTAACAGTATGTAGTTAGGCAGTAGAGGTTAGGCAGCACGAGGTTACACAGTAGAGGTTAGGCAGTAGAGTTAGGTAGTAGAGCTTCTACTGTGTAATCTCTACTGCATAACCTCTACTGCCTAACCTCTACTGTGTAATCTCTACTGCCTAACCTCTACTGCCTAACCTCTACTGTACCTAACCTCTACTGTCTAACCTCTACTGCCTAAACCTCTACTGTGTAATCTCTACTGCCTAACCTCTATTGCCTAACCTCTACTGGCCTAACCTCTACTACCTAAACTCTACTACCTAACCTCTACTACCTAACATCTACTGCTTAACCTCTACTGCCTACCCTCTACTGTGTAACCTCTAACTACCTAACCTCTACTGCCTAACCTCTACTGCCTAACCTCTACTACCTAACCTCTTACTGTGTAACCTCTACTGTCTAACCTCTACTGCCCTAACCTCTACTGTTGTAATCTCTACTGCCTAACCTCTACTGCCTAACCTCTTACTGCCTAACCTCTACTGTCTAAACCTCTACTGCCTAACCTCTTACTGTGTAATCTCTACTGCCTAACCTCTATTGCCTAACCTCTACTGCCTAACCTCCTACTACCTAAACTCTACTACCTAAACCCTACTACCGTAACCATTCTACTGCTTAACCTCTTTACTGCCTACCTCTACTGTGTAAACCTCTACTACCTAAACCTCTACTGCCTAACCTCTACTGCCTAACCTCTACTACCTAACCTCTACTGTTGTTAACCTCTACTGTCTAACCTTCTACTACCTAACCTCTACTGTGTAACCTCTACAGTCTAACCTCTTACGACCTAACCTCTACTGCTACCGAATCCTCCTACTGCCCTAACCTCTACTGCTGAAACCTCTACAAGCTCTATTACTCCTAACTCTACCTCTACCTAAACCTCTCTGCCTCTGCCCTAACCTTCTACTGCCTAACCTCTACTCTTGTAACCTCTACTGTCTAACCTCTACTGCCTAACCTCTACTACCTGAACCTCTACAGCCTAACCTCTACTACCTAACCTCTACTGCCTAAACCTCTACTGCCTAACCTCGTACTACCTAACCTCTACTGTGTAACCTCTACTGTCTAACCTCTACTGCCTAACCTCTACTGTATAACCTCTACTGTCTAACCTCTACTACCTAACCTCTACTGCCGAACCTCTACTGTGTAACCTCTGGTGCCTAACCTCTACTGCCTAACCTCTACTGCCTAACCTCTACTGTGTAAACTCTCCTGTCTAACCTCTACTGATTTGATCATATCAGTAATTCACTGTTAATTAACAAACACAAACAAACAGCCACAACAACTACAACGTCTCCCCTAACCAGCCATTAGCCTGTAGCTCACAGTCAATGAGAGAACTACACCTCTCCCCTAACCAGCCATTAGCCTGTAGCCACAGAATGAGAGAACTACAACCTCTCCCCTAACCAGCCATTAGCCTGTAGCTCACAGTAATGAGAGAACTAACAACCTCTCCCTAACCAGCCATTAGCCTATAGCTCACAGTAATGAGAAACTACAACCTCTCCCTAACCAGTCATTAGCCTATAGCTCACAGTAATGAGAGAACTACAAACCTCTCCCCTAACCAGTCATTAGCTATAGCTCACAGTAATGAGAACTACAACCTCTCCCCTAACCAGCCATTAGCCTATAGCTCACAGTAATGAGAAACTCAACTCTCCCTAGCCTCCTATAGCTCACAGTAATGAAAGAACTACAACTCTCCTAACCGCCATAGCTATAGCTCACAGTAATGAAAAAACTACAACCTCTCCCCTAACCAGTCATTAGCCTGTAGCTCACAGTAATGAGAGAACTACAACCTCTCCCCAAACCAGTCATTAGCCTATAGCTCAGCAGTAATGAGAAACTACAACCTCTCCCCAAACCAGTCATTAGCCTATAGCTCAGCAGTAATGAGACACTACAACTCTCCCTAACCAGCCATTAGCCTATAGCTCACAGTAATAGACAACTACAACCTCTCCCCTAACCAGTCATTAGCCTATAGCTCACAGTAATTAGACAAACTACAACCTCTCCCTAACCAGCCATTAGCCTATAGCTCACAGTAATTAGACAACTACAACCTCTCCCCTAACCAGTCATTAGCCTATAGCTCACAGTAATAGACAACTACAACCTCTCCCTAACAGCCATTAGCCTATAGCTCACAGTAATGGAGACAACTTACATCCTCTCCCTAACCAGTCATTAGCCTATAGCTCAGCAGTAATGAGAGAACTACAACCTCCCCCAAACCAGTCATTAGCCTATAGCTCAGCAGTAATGAGAGAAACTACAACCTCTCCCCTAACAGTCATTAGCCTGTAGCTCACAGTAATGAGAGAACTACAACCTCTCCCCAAACCAGTCATTAGCCTATAGCTCAGCAGTAATGAGACAAACTACAATCTCTCCCCTAACCAGTCATTAGCCTATAGCTCAGCAGTAATGAGAGAACTACAATCTCTCCCCAAACCAGTCATTAGCCTATAGCTCAGCAGTAATGAGAGAACTACAACCTCTCCCCAAACCAGCTTAGCCTAGCTCAGCAGTAATGAGACAACTACAATCTCTCCCTAACCAGCCATTAGCCTATAGCTCACAGTAATAGACAACTACAACCTCTCCCCTAACCAGTCATTAGCCTATAGCTCACAGTAATTAGACAACTACAACCTCTCCCCTAACCAGCCATTAGCCTATAGCTCACAGTAATTAGACAACTACAACCTCTCCCCTAACCAGTCATTTAGCCTATACTCACAGTAATTAGACAACTACAACCTCTCCCCTAACCAGCCATTAGCCTATAGCTCACAGTAATGAGACAACTACAACCTCTCCCCTAACCAGCCATTAGCCTATAGCTCACAGTAATTAGACAACTACAACCTCTCCCTAACCCAGCCATCAGCCTATAGCTCACAGTAATGAGACAACTACAACCTCTCCCTAACCAGCTATCAGCCTATAGCTCAGCAGTAATGAGACACTACAACCTCTCCCCAACCAGCCATTAGCCTATAGGTCACAGTAATCGAGACAACTACAACCTCTCCCCTAACCAGCCATTAGCCTATAGCTCATAGTAATGAGAAACTACAACCTTTCCCTACCAGCATTTAGCTATACCTCACAGTAATGAGACAACTACAACTCTCCCTAACCAGCCATTAGCCTATAGCTCACAGTAATGAGACAACTACAACCTCTCCCCTAACCCCATAGCTATAAGCTACAGTAATGAGACAACTACAACCTCTCCCAACAGCGATTAGCCTATTAGCTCACTAGTATGAGACAACTACAACCTCACCCCTAACCAGCCATTAGCTATAGCTACAGTAATGAGACAACTACACTTCCCTCTAACCAGCCATTAGCCTGAGCTCACAGTATGAGACAACTACAACCTCTCCCCCTACAGCATTAGCCTTAGCTCACAGTTATGAGACAGAAGCAGGAGCCATGCTACCTGTTAAATGATACAGTTATCATGTTATAATGAAGCAGTAGCCATGCTACCTGTTAAATGATACTAGTTATCATGTTTAAGTGAGTCAGTAGCCATGCTACCTGTTAAATGTTCCTAGTTATCATGTTATAGTGAAGCAGTAGCCATGCTACCTGTTAAATGATACTAGTTATCATGTTATAGTGAGTCAGTAGCCATGCTACCTGTTTTTAATTATATAGTATTAGTAAGTCAGTAGCCATGCTACCTGTTAAATGTTCTAGTTATCATGTTATAGTGAAGCAGTAGCCATGCTACCTGTTTAATGATACTAGTTATCATGTATAGTGAAGCAGTAGCCATGCTACCTGTTAAATGTTCTAGTTATCATGTTATAGTGAAGCAGTAGCCATGCTACCTGTTAAATGATACTAGTTATCATGTTATGTGAGTCAGTAGCCATGCTACCTGTTAAATGATACTAGTTACATGTTATAGTGAAGCAGTAGCCATGCTACCTGTTAATTATACTAGTTATCATGTTATAGTGAGCACTAGCCATGCTACCTGTTAATGATACTAGTTATCATGTTATAGTGAGTCAGTAGCCATGCTACTGTTAAATGATACAGTTATCATGTTATAGTGAAGCAGTAGCCATGCTACCTGTAAATTATACTAGTTATCATGTTATAGTGAAGCACTAGCCATGCTACCTGTTAAATGTTCCTAGTTATCATGTTATAGTGAAGCAGTAGCCATGCTACCTGTTAAATGATACTAGTTATCATGTATAGTGAGTCAGTAGCCATGCTACCTGTTAAATGATACTAGTTATCATGTTATAGTGAAGCAGTAGCCATGCTACCTGTTAAATTAATACTAGTTATCATGTTATAGTGAAGCACTAGCCATGCTACCTGTTAAATGTTCCTAGTTATCGTGTTATAGTGAAGCACTAGCCATGCTACCTGTTAAATGTTACTAGTTATCATGTTATAGTGATTCAGTAGCCATGCTACCTGTTAAATGTTCCTAGTTATCATGTTATAGTGAGTCAGTAGCCATGCTACCTGTTTAATGTTACTAGTTATCATGTTATAGTGAGTCAGTAGCCATTCTACCTGTTAAATGTTCCTAGTTATCATGTTATAATGAAGCAGTAGCCATCCTACCTGTTTAATTTTCCTTATTATAGTGAAGCAGTAACCGTTGTCACACAGAAGAATACATGAATTCAGCGATCAGATCAGAGACCAAACTAGTCCTGGGAAGAACCACATGATCTATTCTGGGTGTGAGAATCTTAAACTGTAATTGCTTTGATGTTTAATACATGCACAGTATCTACTGTGTAGTATTTTACAATATATCACAGTATATTATGTACCCGAAATCTAGTATTTTTCATTCCACCGAATTTATGTAGTTTCAACTAGCATTATGAAGATAATGTGCTTTAAAAAAAATGGCTTTCAACCTTTGATCTCGCCACCCGCTCAACTATCAGACATGTGGTGAGGTGAGGGATTAAGAAACAAACATTAACACTAGGTTACAGACAGAGAAAGGAATGGGTCATACCAACATGATCTCAGAGGCTGGGCCATACAGTATGACTTTGTGAATGTTTTCTGCTGACGTCTTTGCCCTAGTTCTAGAAGCTAGTGTAATGTGTAAGAACACACAGAGGGTGTTCTTTCGTGGAAGCCTCTCCAACAAAATCCAGGTAGAATCAGGAATTCCCCAGGGCAGCTGTCTAGGCCCCTTACTGGTAGAATCAGGAATTCCCCAGGGCAGCTGTCTAGGCCCCTGACTTTATTCAATCTTTACTAACAACATACCACTGGCTTTGAGTAGAGTCAGTGTGCCTATGTATGTGGATGACTCAACACTATACACATCAGCTACCACAGCGACTGAAATGACAGCAGCACTTATGAGCTGCAGTTAGCTTTAGAATGGGTGGCAAGGAATAAGTCCTAAATATTTCAAAAACTAAAAGCATTCTATTTGTGACAAATCATTCACTAAACCCTAACCCTCAACTAAATCTTGTACTGAATAATGTGGAAATTTAGCAAGTTGAGGAGACTAAACTGCTTGGAGTAACCCTAGATTGTAAACTGTCATGGTCAAAACATATTGATACAACAGTAGGTAAGATGGGGAGGAGTCTGTCCATAATGCTGCTCTGCCTTCTTAACAACACTATCAACAAGGCAGGTCCTACAGGCTCTAGTTTGTTGCACCTAGACTACTGTTCAGTCGTGTGGTCAAGTGGTTTAAAGTGGAGGATAATTAATGAAATAATAAAATAATAAAAACAAATACAAATCTTACACTGTAAGAAATAATGTGCCTGTTCTACTTTTAAAAAATGGAGGCAGCTATTTGCATCAGCTTTTTGAGTACCCCCCCAAAAAATGGTTAGATCTAACTTAATTTTATAATTTACAGAACTATTATTGTAAGTTGGATCTACTTAATTTTTCTGATTAGTTACTTATGTAAAATACATTTAAGTTAGGTTCCTATACCTTGAAATAGTTACTACAAATATTTTCAAATAGCTGCAAATAGACTCAATTTATTTGGGATAATTTACTTTAAATTATTTTTTTGATGCAACAACACCTATTGTTTGGAATATGCATTAAAAGTAACAAACATCAGAGGAACTTTAAAACTTCACTTTCATCGCTTAATTTTCATATTAAGCACAATGGGTTTCTGCAAGAGAAAACAACAAAATTATTGTTTTAAATGATCAAGGAATACAAGGTGAAGGTTTTTTTATTTTCTCTTTAATAGCTTTATTTATTTTGGTATGAGCCTTCTCTCTCTCCTCAACTTGATTTCCTGGATCTAGTTGACCTTGCCTATGTACATTTACTTTGTTTTTAACTTCTCAGGATGTTGACGACAACATAATCCTAAAAGGACGTGGCTCAGCCTGTGCTGAAAGTGTACGTGGTGAGGGATCTGCATTGGGATCCAGAGCATGGGATCTGCATCGAAGGAGCCAAGATCCTGGTTGGTATTCCCAGCATATAGCTCAGCATTCAACACCATAGTACCCTCCAAACTCGTCATTAAGCTTGAGGCCCTGGGTCTCAACCCCGCCCTGTGTAATTGGGTCCTGGACTTCCTGACGGGCCGCCCCCAGGTGGTGAAGGTAGAAAACAACACCTCCACTTCGCTGATCCTCAACACTGGGGCTCCACAAAGGTGTGTGCTCAGCCCCCTCCTGTACTCCCTGTTCACCCATGACTGCGTGGCAATGCACGCCTCCAACTCAATCATCAAGTTTGCAGACGACAAAACAGTAGTAGGCTTGATTACCAACAACGACAAGACAGCCTACAGGGAGGAGGTGAGGGCTCTTGGAGAGTGGTGTCAGGAAAATAACCTCACACTCAACGTCAAAAAAACAAAGGAGATGATCGTGGACTTCAGGAAACAGCAGAGGGAGCACCCCCCTATCCACATCGATGGGACAGCAGTGGAGAAGCTGGAAAGTTTTAAGTTCCTCGGCATACATATCACTGACAGACTGAAATGGTCCACCCACACGGATAGTGTGGTGAAGAAGGCGTGACAGCACCTCTTCAACCTCAGGAGGCTGAAGAAATTTGTCTTGTCACCTAAAACCCTCACAAACATTTACAGATGCACAATTGAGAGCATCCTGTCAGGCTATATCACCGCCTGGTATGGCAACTGCACCGCCCACAACCGCAGGGCTCTCACGAAGGTGGTGCGGTCTCCACAACGCATCACCGGGGCAAACTACCTGCCCTCCAGGACACCTACAGCACCTGATGTCACAGGAAGGCCAAAAAGATCATCGAGAACAACAACCACAGCCACTGCCTGTTCACCCCGCTACCATTCAGAAGGCGAGGTCAGTACAGGTGGGACCGAGAGACTGAAAAACAGCTTCTATCTCAAGGCCATCAGATTGTTAAACAGCCATCACTAACACAGAGAGGCTGCTGACTACATACAGACTTGAAATCATTGGCCACTTTAATAAATGTAACACTAGTCACTTTAATAATGTTTACATATCTTGCATTACTCATCTCATATGTACATACTGTATTTTATACTATCTACTGCATCTTGCCTATGCGGCTCTGTCATTGCTCATCCATATATTTTTATTTATATATTATTTTCCATTCCTTACTTAGATTTGTGTGTATTAGGCATTTGTTGTGTAATTGTTAGATATTACTTGTTAGATATTGCTGTGCTGTCGGAACTAGAAGCACAGGCATTTCACTAGACTCGCAATAACATCTGCTAGCCATGTGTATGTAACCAATAGCATTTGATTTGATTTGATTTGATCCTAGGCATATGTGATGCCTCCGGTTGACCAACAGCGTATGCTGCTTTGGGTAGATGTCTGACAATACCTTTTGCTCAAGGACTATAACCTTCCCTATGGATTCCAGTTGAAAACCCCAGAGGGGCTCATTGTACCACGCATTCTGACACTTGACAATAAAAGCAAGTTTGCCATGAACATTGATCATTCGAAGTATTTCTACAAAGTCCGGGTTGTCCTCCAGTTGACCCGTGGGCCAAACTCCTTCCGACAGAGTAATTGGTACCATTGCAGGAAATTGTGTTTGCCAACTGAACAGGAAATGTTCTTCACACTACTTCCTTTCTGTCATCCTTGAAGACTTCTAAAAACCACTGTGGACAGCTTTGTGACAGAGAGGGCAGGTTTGACAACATCTGTTCTATAGAGACTGTCAAATGTTTCGAAAGCCGTTGGTCATTCGAACAATTAGCTTCTTTTTTTTTTTAAGCTAAGTGCACAGAGATATAAGGGGTACAAATGCCTTTATCAGTTGTGGATAGTGTTCAATAGAATGATAAGTCTTTCCTGAGGGAAAACCTCCAAGAATCTATGCCTGTGCTCAGATATCTTTGTGTCAAGGTACCAAATAGTCTCCTCTGTGTGAAGTGGGGCAATCGTAAGCTCGACCTTTGAGGTGCCCATATTATCTGCCGTGATGGTTCACCTACAGGTATTTTGGTTCCGGTTATGAAGCAGACGGAATAAGCACCAGTTTTCATGAGCGTTTCCTTCCAGGCTCTTTGAAGTGGAAAAGTTCAGTGGAAACGGTGGGCAGGCAGTTTTATCATTCCATACGGGAACTGTTTGATTAGATTGTTAAGTTCCAACAGAGTAAAATATTTATTATTGATAAAAATAAAAATAAATATTGCACAATGCCAGCTTCAAGTAATGAAGCACATCTGGTAAATAGCCAGACAACACATAAAAAATATTTCTGTTTTTCAGTCAAAACACAATGATTTTTTACATTATAACAATGTGGGATTTTCCAAAGATGTTTAAATGTGTTCAGAATGTTGTGGTTTTGTTCTTACTTCCTTTACCCGGAGCAGGAAGCTCCCCCAAACAGGACCTGCGGATATGATATATTCTTTGTTACCTTTACTTACTGTAACTAGGCAAGTCGGTTAAGAACAAATTCTTATTTACAATGACGTCCTACTGCGGCCAAACACGGACGACGCTGGGCCAATTGTGCGACGCCCTAGGGGACTCCCAATCACGGCCAGTTGTGATACAGCCTGGAATCGAACCAGGGTCTGTAGTGAACACCTCCAGCACTGAGATGCAGTGCCTTAGACCGCTGCACGACTCGGGAGACCCTACATGTATGTGATGCTCTAAAACTACCCACAAATCCACCAATGGAGTGGGCTCCTTTAAATGATCTGCTGCCACTCTAATTATCGGTACTATCTTTGGTACCGTGACACAAAGATAGTAGTTTTAAGGATCTTTCCCAGCACAGGAATAAAAAGTAATTCTTCCTGCAATTGTGCAAGGTCCTTTAAAAATTGGTTGGTTTTAAAACTTCTTACGGCTGAGATCCCTTTAACGGGATCGATATGACAACAGCCAGTGAAAGTGCAGAGCGCCAAATTCAAAACAACAGAAATCTCATAATTAAATATCCTCAAACATACAAGTATTTTACACCATTTTAAAGATACACTTGTTGTTAATCCTACTGTACCAGACACATGGCTTTATATTGGGGTCCTACTGTACCAGGCACATGGCTTTATATTGGGGTCCTACTGTACAGGCAATGGGCTTTATATTGGGTCCTACTGTAAAACAGATGGCTTTATATTGGGTCCTACTGTACCAGGCACATGCTTTTATATTGGGGTCTCTGAGCCTGACCAGGCACATGGCTTTATATTGGGGTCCTACTGTACCAGGCACATGGCTTTATATTGGGTCCTACTGTACCAGACACATGGCTTTATATTGGGTCCTACTGACCAGACACATGGCTTTATATTGGGGTCCTACTGTACCAGACAATGGCTTTATATTGGGGTCCTAACTGTACAGACACATGGCTTTATATTGGGGTCCTACTGTACCAGACACATGGCTTTATATTGGGTCCTCTGTACCAAGCAATGGTTTATATGGTCTCTTGTCCAGGCACATGGCTTTAATATTGGGGTCTTCTGGTACCAGACACATGCTTTATATTGGGGTCGCTACTGTACCAGCACAATGCTTTATATTGGGGTCTACTGTACCAGCACATGGCTTATATTGGGTCCTACTGTACCAGGCACATGGCTTTATATTGGGTCCTACTGTACCAGGACCAGATGGCTTTATATTGGGTCCTACTGTACCAGACACATGGCTTTATATTGGGGTCTACTGTACCAGACACATGGCTTTATATTGGGTCCTACTGTACCAGGCACATGGTATTATATGGGGTCCTACTGTACCAGGCACATGGCTTTATATTGGGGTCTACTGTACCAGGCACATGGCTTTATATTGGGTCTGCTACTGTACCAGGCACATGGCTTTATATTGGGTCCTCTGTACCGACACATCTTTATTGGGGTTTACTGTACAGGCACATGGCTTTATATTGGGTCCTACTGTAACCTAACACTCTGGCTTTATATTGGGGTCCTACTCGTACCAGCACATGGCTTTATATTGGGGCCTACTGTACCAGGCACATGGCTTTATATTGGGTCCTTACTGTACCAGGCACATGGCTTTATATTGGGGTCCTACTGTACAGCAGGCATCTGGCTTTATATTGGGGTTCCTACTGCTACCAGACACATGGTTTATAATTGGGTCCTACGTACCAGGCACATGGTTTTATATTGGGGTCCTACTGTACAGCACATGCTTTATATTGGGTCCTACTGTACAGGCACATGGTTTTATATTGGGTCCTACTGTACCAGGCACATGGCTTTATATATGGGGTCCTACTGTACCAGGCACATGGTTTTATATTGGGGTCCTACTGTACCAGACACATGGCTTTATATTGGGTCCTACTGTACCAGGACATGGTTTTATATGGGGTCCTAACTGTACCAGGACATGGCTTTATATTGGGTCCTACTGTACCAGGCACATGGTTTTATATTGGGTCTACTGTACCAGGCAAATGGCTTTATATTGGGGTCCTACTGTACAGACACATGGTTTTTATTGGGTCCTACTGTACCAGGCACATGGCTTTATATTGGGTTATTGGGTCTACTGTACCAGGCACATGGCTTTATATTGGGGTCCTACTGTACCAGGCACATGGCTTTATATTGGGTCCTACTGTACCAGGCACATGGCTTATATTGGGGTCCTACTGTACCAGGCACATGTTTTATATTGGGGTCCTACTGTACCAGCACATGGCTTTATATTGGGTGTCCTACTGTACCCAGCACATGGTTATATGGGTCCTACTGTACCAGGCACATGGCTTATATTGGGGTCCTACTGTACCAGGCACATGGCATTGATGTACCATTCAGCTGAGGCCGTTTGCAGTTTTTTATTAACTGTTCAGTTAGTATTGACAGTCTCTATTCTCTATCTCTCTCTCTCTGCTCTCTCTCTTTTCTCTCTTCTCTCTCTCTCTCTCTCTCTGTTCTCTCTCTCTCTCTGCTCTCTTTCTCTCTCGCGCTCTCTTTCTCTCCCTCTCTCTCTCTCTCTCTCTTTGCTCTTTCTGCCTCTCTCGCTCTCTTTCTCTGTCGCTCTCTCTTTTCCCTCTCTCTCTTTCTCTCTCACTCTTTCTCTGTCTGTCTCTCTCGACAAGTTCCTGGAAATAGAAACACTGAGCATCTAAATTGAAGCTGGTGAAATAAATATATATTTTGAATCAGGAAAAAATACAAAGCCCTCTCTCTCTCTCTCTCTCTAGCCTTCACTTCAAAGTGCTCCATGGTCTAAGAAGCAGAATGAGAAAAGGGTTTGATTAGCAGCTATTGCAGGTTGTCTGTCCTAATTAAATACTCAGTGGTTCTGTGTGGAGAGTGTTTTTCATCACGGTTAGAGAGAGAAAGTCCACTATCTCAGCTTCAAGTGATGAATCTCTAAAAGTTAATCTATGAACCTGGAGAGTCAGTGACCCTTTACTACTTGTTATGTTATTTGGAATATTATAACAGGGCTCCCACACAGGGCTCCAACACAGAGTTCCCAACACAGGGTCCCAAAACAGAGTTCCAACACAGGGGCCCAACACAGAGTTCCAACACAGGCTCCCACACATCAGAGTTCCAACACAGAGTTCCCAACACAGGGCTGCCCAACACAGGGCTCCCAACACAGGGCTCCAACACAGAGTTCCCAACACAGAGTTCCAACACAGGGTTCCAACACAGAGAGTTCCCAACACAGAGTTCCGCAACACAGGGCTCCCAACACAGAGTTCCCAACACAGGGCTCCCAACACAGGGCTCCCAAACAGGTTCCCAACACAGGGCTCCAACACAGGCTCCAAGCACAGGGCTGCCCAACACAGGCCCCCGGCTCCCACACAGGCTCCAACAGGCTTCCAACCACAGGGCTCCGCAACACAGGGCTCCCCAACACAGGCTTCCAACACAGGCTCCCAACACAGGGCTTCCAACACAGGGCTTCCCAACACAGGGCTGCCCAACACAGGGCTCCCAACATACGGCTCCCAACACAGAGCTCCCAGCACAGGGGTCCAAGCAGAGGGCTCCCAACACAGGGCTTCCAACACAGGGCTCCCAACACAGGGCTCCCAACACAGGGCTCCCAACACAGGGCTCCCAACACAGGGCTCCCAACACAGGGCTCTACTTATTACTTTCAAAGTATCCACAAAATGAGTTAAGTTAGTTATTAAACGTCTTTAAATGACTACAGTTAATGTTTGTGTTGCCGTTAGCCTTCAGACAGTAGCTACAGTAATAGCCTACAAGTAATGCAAATCTGTAGCTAAGTAAACAGACCCGTCTTTTCTCAGTAGACATTAGCTAGCTCGTAGCCTTTAGAGTTATTTATTTATTGTTATTATTATTATGATTATTTGTTGTTTTACTATTTTTATTTGTTTAATTTAGAAAACGTTTTTTGTTTTTATCTTATAGCCCTGGGCACATCTCAAAATGACTGGTTTAAAATGACGTGGAAGAAAGACTGTGCTGCTCATTGAGTTCAAAGGTTGTCTGAAATTGGATCAGGCGTCGTGTAAATGGTTTAAAAACTACAGACAGTTACACAATGTGTATTTTCTGATGATGTAATGTCGAGTTTCCTTGATTTCACGAAAGGTGTCCCCACAAGGGGTCGATTTTTAGGTCATGTACTTTTTACGATCTATGTAAATTATATTGGTCTATCTGCAATTTTATTTTACATACATCTGTCTGTGGATGACACTGTTGTGTGTGCTATTACATTAAGGTTGACTAGGCTCTTCCGGAGCTGCAATCTGCCTCTGTTGCTTTGCAGAAGGCATTGGTATCACGTTTCAGGTCAGACCCAGATGCAGACAGTGTCGAAGTAACAAAAGTTTATTACTAGAACAGGGGGCAGAATGACAGGTCAAAGGGTAGGCAGAATGACAGGTCAAAGGGTAGGCAGAATGACAGGTCAAAGGTAGGCAGAATGACAGGTCAAAGGTAGGCAGAATGACAGGTCAAAGGGCAGGCAGAATGACAGGTCAAAGGGTAGGCAGAATGACAGGTCAAAGGGTAGGCAGAATGACAGGTCAAGGGTAGGCAGAAAGGTCAAAACCAGAAAACAGGAACTAGAGCAGACAAGGGAAAACCGCTGATGGCTTGATGAACAAAACTAACTGGCAACAGACAAACAGAGAACACAGGTATAAATACACTGGGGATAATGGGGAAGATGGGCGACACCTGGAGGAGGGGAGGAGACAATCACAAAGACAGGTGAACCAGATCAGGGTGGGACACCTGGAGGGGGGTGGAGACAATCACAAAGACAGGGGAACCAGATCAGGGTGGGACACCTGGAGGGGGGTAGAGACAATCACAAAGACAGGTGAACCAGATCAGGGTGGGACACCTGGAGGGGGTGGAGACAATCACAAGGACAGGTAGAACAGATCAGGGTGGGACACCTGGAGGGGAGTGGAGACAATCACAAAGACAGGGGAACCAGATCAGGGTGGGACACCTGGAGGGGGTGGAGACAATCACAAAGACAGGTGAAACAGATCAGGGTGGGACAGTTGGTTCAACTGAAAGTGGTAATTAATGCAGGTAAAACCGAGTACTCTATGTTTTCCAATTCACTTTCAAAATGTACCTGAGGATTTATGCATATTTACAATGGATGGTGCCCACATTGATCGTGTACCCACTTATGGGCATCTGAATTTATGAAAAGTTATCTTTCAAAAAGCATTTTAATGAGTTAGTCAAGAAATTAAGAATTAAAATGGGCTTCTTCTTTAGAAAATACATTATGCCTTTCCCTGAATTGCAGAGAGCTGACCATTCAGTCAACTGTCCTGCTACTGCTAGACTATGGTTTATTGAAATGAATGCAGCTGTCACTACACTGAAACCGTTAGATGCAGTTTACCACAGGGCACTTCGCCTTATTACGGGCGACAGGTTCAGTACACGTCATTGGATCCTATATCAGAAAGTAGGCTGGCCCTCTGTCACGATCGTTACAATAACTGGACCAAAGCGCAGCGTGATCTGGATTCCACATCTTTTAATTACGAGGTGAAACTCACAGCAAAACAAAACAATAAATCGCAAAAACGAAACGTGAAGCTGCTATAGTGCTCATAAGGCAACTATATGTAGTCAAGATCCCACAAAGCACAAAGGGGAAATGGCTGCCTAAATATGATCCCCAATCAGAGACAACGATAAACAGCTGCCTCTGATTGGGAACCATACCAGGCCAACATAGAAATATAGTTACCTAGATGACCCACCCTTAATCACACCCCGACCTAACCAACATAGAGAATAAACAGCTCTCTATGGTCAGGGCGTGACACCCTCTCTTATGTCTCGTAGATCCATACACTGCTCTCTTGTTATTTATAAAGCCCTCGTGCCACAAACTTCCACCGTACCTGACTGCATTGTTAAATTACAGACACACGAGTCACCAGACCCGGGGCTCAGGGATGGCTAACTCTGGAGATTCCGTTGATCTCTACGGAATTAGGTAAATCTGTATTCAGTTTTTCTTAACACCCGATGTATGGAATGATCTGCAAAGCTCTCTGCACGTTGATGCTCTGTTGCGTCCGGGGCAGTACATGTTGTTAACGGAGGAACTCTTAGTTGAGGAATGGGATTGCTTTTCTTAAATTGTCTGTCTTTATTACATTCTATTTGTACATTTTGTATAATTTGTGTACATGCAGGGCTCCTTTGGAAAAGAGGCATTGGTCTCAATGGGATTTCCCTGTTAAATAAAGGTGCAATAAATCAAATAAATACAAATTATATTTGTTAAGCACTTTGAAATGTACCCCTTGTTAGAAATGTGCACTTGAAAATAAAGTTTAATTGATTATTTGATTGATTGAGAGTGGTGGTTGTGGTGAGACACTTGGCATCCAGTCAGGTCTTCCAGAGGGCTTAATAACCACTATACTTTAGACTAGTTAGGTATTCAGACATAACCTTGTCACTACATAAGGATATGAATAACTGGATTTTAGACTATATACACTCCATCGGCAGGACAGAACAGCAGCCTCTGGTAAGACATGGGGCGGGGGCCTATGCATTTATGTAAACAACAGCTGGTGCACGATATCTAAGGAAGTCTTGAGGTTTTGCTCGCCTGAGGTAGAGTGTCTCATGATAAGCTGTAGACCACACTATCTACCTAGAGAGTTTCCATCTGTATTTTTCGTAGCTGTCTACATACCACACAGACCGATGCTGGCAGTCCACATCACCAACAAACTAACATGGTCCAAGCACACCAAGACAGTCGTAAAGAGGGCACGACGAAACCTATTCCCCCTCAGGAGACTGATAAGATTTGTCATGGGTCCTCAGATCCTCAAAAGGTTTTACAGATGCACCATTGAGAGCATCCTGACGGGTTGCATCCCTGTCTGGTACGGCAACTGCTCAGCCTCCGACCGCAAGGCACTACAGAGGGTAGTACGTACGGCCCAGTACACAGGGGCCAAGCTTCCTGCCATCCAGGACCTCTATACCAGGCAGTGTCAGAGGAAGGCCTGAAAAATTATTGTCAGAGACTCCAGCCACCCTAGTCATAGACTGTTCTCTCTGCTACCATATGGCAAGCAGTACCGGAGTGCCAAGTCTAGGTCAAAGAGGCTTCTGAACAGCTTCTACCCCCAAGCCATAAGGCTCCTGAACAGCTAATCAAATGGCTACCCAGACTATTTGCATTGCCCTCCCCTCTCCACACTGCTGCTACTCTAGATATTCCATAAAAAAATCTGCCGTTTCCAGCTACAATAGTTATTTACAACATTAACAATGTCTACACTGTATTTCTGATCAATTTGATGTTATTTTAAGGGACCAAAAAAAACGTGTTTTTCTTTAAAAAACAAGGACATTTCTACGTGACCCCAAACTTTTAAACGGTGATGTACATGGACACTATGGGCTATACATGGACACTATGGACTATATATGGACACTATGGACTATACATGGACACTATGGACTATACATGGACACTATGGACTATACATGGACACTATGGACTATACATGGACACTATAGACTATACATGACACTATGGACTATACAGGACACTATGGACTATACAGGGACACTATGGACTATACATGGACACTTATGGACTATACATGGACACTATGGACTAATACATGGACACTATGGGACTATACATGGACACTATCAATCAATCAATTTATTTTATATAGCCCTTCGTACATCAGCTAATATCTCGAAGTGCTGTACAGACACCCACCTAAAACCCCAAACAGCTAGTAATGCAGGTGTAGAAGCACGGTGGCTAGGAAAAACTCCCTAGAAAGGCCAAAACCTAGAAGAAACCTAGAGAGGAACCAGGCTATGAGGGGTGGCAGTCCTCTTCTGGCTGTGCCGGTGGTGAGATTATAACAGAACTATGCCAAGATGTTCAAAAATGTTCATAAGTGACAAGCATGGTCAAATAATAATCATGAATAATTTTCAGTTGGCTTTTCATAGCCGATCATCAAGAGTTGAAAAACAACAGGTCTGGGACAGGTAGCGGTTCCATAACCGCAGCAGAACAGCTGAAACTGGAATAGCAGCAAGGCCAGGCGGACTGGGACAGCAAGGAGTCACCACGGGCCGGCAGTCTCCGACGCATTGTCCTAGGGCCCAGGTCCTCCGAGAGAAAGAAGAGAGAAGGAGAAATTAGAGAGAGCCAAGATTTTCAAAATTTCCATAAATGACAAGCATGGTCAAATAATAATCAGGAATAAATCTCAGTTGGCTTTTCATAGCCGATCATTAAGAGTTGAAAACAGCAGGTCTGGGACAGGTAGGGGTTCCATAACCGCAGGCAGAACAGTTGAAAATGGAAATAGCAGCAAGGCCAGGCGGACTGGGGACAGCAAGGAGTCACCACGGCGGTAGTCCCGACGTATGGTCCAGGGCTCAGGTCCTCCGAGAGAAAGAAAGAGAGAAGGAGAAATTAGAGAGAGCCAAGTTTTCAAAATGTTCATAAATGACAAGCATGGTCAAATAATAATCAGGAATAAATCTCAGTTGGCTTTTCATAGCCGATCCTTAAGAGTTGAAAACAGCAGGTCTGGGACAGGTAGGGGTTCCGTAACCACAGGCAGAACAGTTGAAACTGGAATAGCAGCAAGCCAGGCGGACTGGGGACAGCAAGGTGTCATCATGCCCGGTAGTCCTGACGTATGGTCCTAGGGCTCAGGTTCTCAGAGAGAAAGAGAGAACGAGAGAATTAGAGAGAGCATACTTAAAATTCACACAGGACACTGGATAAGACAGGAGAAGTACTCCAGGTAACCAACTGACCCTAGCCCCCGACACAAACTACTGCAGCATAAATACTGGAGGCTGAGACAGGAGCGGTCAGGAGACACTGTGGCCATCCGAAGAAACCCCCGGACAGGGCCAAATAGGAAGGATATAACCCCACCCACTTTGCCAAAGCACAGCCCCGCACCACTAGAGGTAATCCTCAACCACCAACTTACAATCCTGAGACAAGGCCGAGTATAGCCCACAAAGGTCTCCACCACAGCACAACCAAGGGGGGGCCAACCCAGACAGGAAGATCACGTCAGTAACTCAACCCACTCAAGTGACGCACCCCTCCTAGGGACGGCATGAAAGAGCACCAGCAAGCCAGTGACTCAGCCCCTGTAACAGGGAGAGCAGAGAATCCCAGTGGAGAGAGGGGAAACCGGCCTGGCAGAGACAGCAAGGGCGGTTCGTTGCTCCAGAGCCTTTCCGTTCACCTTCACACTCCTGGGCCAGGCTACACTCATCATATGACTACTGAAGAGATAAGTCTTCAGTAAAGACTTAAAGGTTGAGACCGAGTCTGCGTCTCTCACATGGGTAGGCAGACTGTTCCATAAAAATGGAGATCTATAGGAGAAAGCCCTGCCTCCCGCTGTTTGCTTAGAAATTCTAGGACAATTAGGAGGCCTGCGTCTTGTGACCGTAGCGTACGATTGGTATGTACGGCAGGACCAACTCGGAAAGATAGGTAGGAGCAAGCCATGTAACGCTTTATAGTTAACGTAAAACCTGAAATCAGCCCTTGCCTTAACAGGAAGCCAGTGTAGGGAAGCTAGCACTGGAGTAATGATCAAATTTCTTGGTTCTAGTCAGGATTCTAGCAGCCGTATTTAGCACTAACTGAAGTTTATTTGATGCTTTATCCGGGTAGCCGGAAAGTAGAGCATTGCAGTAGTCATACCTAGAAGTAACAAATGCATGGATTAATTTTTCTGCATCATTTTTGGACAGAAAATTTCTGATTTTAGCAATGTTACGTAGATGGAAAAAAGCTGTCCTTGAAACAGTCTTGATATGTTCGTCAAAGAGAGATCAGGGTCAAGAGTAACGCCGAGCGTCCTTCACAGTTTTATTGAGACGACTTTACAACCATCAAGATGAATTGTCAGATTTAACAGAAGATCTCTTTGTTTCTTGGGACCATGAACAAGCATCCTGTTTGTCCGAGTTTAAAAGTAGAAAGTTTCAGCCATCCACTTCCTTATGTCTGAAACACAGGCTTCTAGCGAGGGCAATTTTGGGGCTTCACCATGTTTCATTGAAATGTACAGCTGTGTGTCATCCGCATAGCAGTGAAAGTTAACATTGTTTTCGAATAACATCCCAAGAGGTAAAATATATAGTGAAAACAATAGTGGTCCTAAAACGGAACCTTGAGGAACACCGAAATGTACAGTTGATTTGTCAGAGGACAGACCATTCACAGAGACAAACTGATATCTTTCCGACAGGTAAGATCTAAACCAGGCCAAAACTTGTCCGTGTTAGTGACAATTTGGGTTTCCAGTCTCTCAAAAGAATGTGTGTGATCGATGGTGTCCAAAGCAGCACTAAGGTCTAGTAGCACGAGGACAGATGCAGAGCCTCGGTCTGACGCCATTAAAAGGTCATTTACCACCTTCACAAGTGCAGTCTCATGCTATGATGGGGTCTAAACCAGACTGAAGCATTTCGTATACATTATTTGTCTTCAGAAAGGCAGTGAGTGTGCGCAACAGCTTTTCTAAAATCTTTGAGAGGAATGGAAGATTCGATATAGGCGATAGTTTTTTTTAATTTTCCGGTCAAGGTTTGGCTTTTTCAAGAGAGGCTTTATCACTGCACTTTTAGTGAGTTTGGACACATCCGGTGGATAGAGAGCTGTTATTATGTTCAACATAGGAGGGCCAAGCACAGGAAGGCAGCTTCCTTCAGCAGTTAGTAGGAATAGGATCAGTATGCAGCTTGAAGGTTTAGAGCCATGTTATCATCATGTGTCAAGAAGATATAGTACTAAAACATTAAGTTCTTCCATCCCAGGCCCTCCGCAGAGCTGCTGCAGATCCATGGACAGCTAAAGCCCTGGAGGAATACGCAGATTAAAGAGGAGTCCGTAATTTGCTTTATTAATGGTCATGGTCTTTCCCTCAAAGAAGTTCATTGAATTATATTACTGCTGAAGTGAAAGCCATCCTCTTTGGGGATTGCTGCTTTTTTAGTTAGTTTCGCAACAGTATCAAAAAGAAATTTTGTGATTGTTCTTATTTCCCGAAAGTTGGAAAAGTAGGATGAGCGAGCAGCAGTGAGAGGCCTTCGATACTGCACGGTACTGCTCTTTCCAAGCTAGTCGGGAAACTTTCCAGTTTGGTGTGGCCGCCATCCGTTCCAATTTCTGGAGCTTGCTTCAGAGCTGGGTATTTCTGTTATACGGGAGCTAGTTTTTAGACAGAATGCGTTTTTTAGGGTGCAATGCATCTAGGGTATTGCGCAAGGTTAAATTGAGTTCCTCAGTTAGGGGTTAACTGATTTTTGTCCTCTGACGTCCTTGGTAGGCAGAACGGAGTCTGAGGGGATCAAGGAATTTTTGTGTTTGTCTGAGAATTATAAGCAGCGCTTTTGAATGCTCCTTGCGTTTGGGTCTGAGCCAGATTATTTGTTGCGATTGCAAACGTATAAAATGGTGGTCCGATAAGTTCAGGATTATGTGGAAAAACATTAAGATCTACAACATTTATTCATGGGACAAAACTAGTCCAGAGTATGACTGTGGCAGTGAGTAGGTCCGAGACATGTAGACAAACCCACTGAGTCGATAATGGCTCCGAAAGACTTTTGGAGTGGGTCTGTGGACTTCTCCATGTGAATATTAAAATCACCAAAAATCTAGAATATGATCTGCTATGACTACAAGGTCTGATAGGAATTCAGAAACTCAGAGAGGAACGCTGATATTTGGCCCAGGAGGCCTGTAAACGAGTAGCTATTAAAAAGTGATTGAGTGGCTGCATAATTTCATGACTAGAAGCTCAAAAAGCGAAAACGCCATTTTTTTTTTGTAAATTGAAATTTGCTTATCTGTACAATGTTGTAGGCAACACCTCGCCCTTTGCGGGATGCACGGGGATATGTCACTAGTGTACAGGAGGTGGGCCTCGATTTAACACAGTAAATTCATCAGGCTTAAGCCATGTTTCAGTCAGGCCATCACATCAAGATTATGATCAGTGATTGTTCATTTGACTATGACTGCCTTTGAAGTGAGGGATCTAACATTAAGTAACCCTATTTGAGATGTGAGGTATCACGATTCTTTCAATGATGGCAGGAATGGAGGAGGTCTTTATCCTAATAAGATTGTAAGGCGAACACCGCCATGTTTATTTTGCCCAACCTAGGTCGAGGCACAGACCACAGTCTCAATGGGTATGGCTGAGCTGACTACACTACTGTGCTATTGGCAGACTCCACTAAGCTGGCAGGTTGCTACAAGCCTGCTGCTGCTGCACCCTATTTCATTGTGGGGCTAGAAGAGTTTAGAGCCTGTCTATGTTGGTAGATAAGATGAGAGCACCCCTCCACAGGATGGAGTCCGTCACTCTCAGCAGGTCAGGCTTGTCCTGTTTGTGGGTGAGTCCCAAAGAGGGCCAATTATCTTACAAATTCTATCTTTTGGGAGGGCAGAAAACAGTTTTTCAACCAGGCATTGAGTGCTGAGACTCTGCTGTAGAGCTCGTCACATCCCCCTAACTGGAGGGCCAGAGACATTTACTCGATGCCGACACATCTTTTCTAGCTGATTTACACGCTGAAGCTATGTTGCACTTGGTACTCTGATGTTCATCCTAACATCGTTGGTGCCGACGTGGATAACAATATCATCTTACTCTCTACCCTCGCCAGATTTAGCTTTAGCCAGCACCATCTTTAGATTAGCCTTAACGTCGGTAGCCCTGCCCCTGGTAACAGTAATGATGCTGGTGATTCGCTTTAAGTTACATATTGCGGGTAATGGACGCCAATGACTAGGGTTTTCAATTTGTCAGAGCTAATGTGGGAGCCTTCGCGTCTCAGACCCCGTAACGGGAGGAGTAGAGACAAGAAAGACTCAGACTCAGACTCCGACTCGCTTACATTAATGGGGAGACCGGTTGAAAGTTCTGTCGGCTGAATTAAGCGACACCGGTTGAGGCATTCCTACAGCGTTTCCCTCCAGAACCATGAGAAAGTTGTCCGCTGCGGGGACTGTGCGGCGGGGATTATATACTATCTGTACTTACTGGTGCACGACGCTGTTTCTTCCTTTCTACACTGAAATTACCATTGGCTAACATTGCGTCTGAAGCTGGGCTTTGAGCACAGCTATTCTCGCGTAAGGCGATCGTTCTCTGTAATATGAGTACAGCGACTGCAATTTAGAAGACATCATGTTTATGTTACTACTTAGCTTCGGGCTGTTGAAGGTTTGACGACCATGTCCAGATAAAGCGTCCGGGAGTGAAAAGTTGAATGAGGGAAAAAAGTTCGATGGAAAAAAACTAAAAATATAAACGGTAATTAAAAACAAAAACAAAAACAAAAACGTAAAGTTGTCAGCTAGCAAAGTAAGTTGCAGGCAAAACGCACAGCAACAAAAACGCAACAGCGTCATTGGTCTATGGGCAATGATAGGCTATACATGGACACTAGGACCGTATACATGGACACTATGGACTATACATGGACACTATGGACTATACATGGACACTATGGACTATACATGGACACTATGGTCTATACATGGACACTATTATTTGTATTTATTTATATATGTTATTCACCTTTATTTAACCAGGTGGCCAGTTGAGAACAAGTTCTCATTTACAACTGCGACCTGGCCAAGATTAAGCAAAGCAGTGCGACACAAACAACAACACAGAGTTACACATGGGATAAACAAACATACAGTCAATAACACAATAGTAAAGTCTATTGTGATAAGGGAGGTAAGGCAATAAATAAGCCATAGTAGCGAAATAATTACAATTTAGCAATTAAACACTGGAGTGATAGATGTGTAGAAGATGAATGTGCAAGTAGAGATACTGGGGTGCAAAAGAGCAAAAATAAATAACAGTATGGGGATGAGGTAGTTGGGTGGGCTATTTACAGATGGGCTGTGTAAGGGTGCAGTGATCTGTGAGCTGCTCTGACAGCTGGTGCTTGAAGATAGAGAGGGAGATATGAGTCTCCAGCTTCAATGATTTTTGCAATTTGTTCCAGTCATTGGCAGCAGAGAACTGGAAGGAAAGGCGGCCAAAGGAGGAATTGGCTTTGGGGGTGACTAGTGAAGTATACCTGCTGGAGCGTGTGCTATGGGTGGGTGCTGCTATGGTGACCAGTGAGCTGAGATAAGGCGGGGCTTTACCTAGCAAAGACTCATAGATTACCTGGAGCCAGTGGGTTTGGCTATGAATATGAAGTGAGGGCCAGCCAACAAGAGCATACAGGTCACAGTGGTGGGGAGTGTATGGGGCTTTGGTGAAAAAAACAGATAGCACTGTGATAGACTGCATCCAATTTGTGAGTAGAGTGTTGGAGGCTATTTTGTAGATGACATCGCCGAAGTCGAGGATCGGTAGGATGGTCAGTTTTACGAGGGTATGTTTGGCAGCATGAGTGAAGGATGCTTTTCTTGCGAAATAGGAAGCCAATTCTGGATTTAATTTTGTATTGGAGATGCTTAATGTGAGTCTGGAAGGAGAGTTTACAGTCTAACCAGACACCTAGGTATTTGTAGTTGTCCACATATTCTAAGTCAGAACCGTCCAGAGTAGTGATGCTGGACGGGCGGGCAGGTGCGGACAGCGATCGGTTGAAGATGATGCATTTAGTTTTACTTGCATTTAAGAGCAGTTGGAGGCCACGGCAGGAGAGTTGTATGGCATTGAAGCTTGTCTGGAGGGTTGTTAACACAGTGTCCAAAGAAAGGCCAGAAGTATACAGAATGGTGTCGTCTGCGTAGAGGTGAATCAGAGAATCACCAGCAGCAAGAGCAACATCATTGATGTACACAGAGAAAAGAGTCGGCCCGAGGATTTAACCCTGTGGCACCCCCATAGAGACTGCCAGAGGTCCGGACAACAGGCCCTCTGATTTGACACACTGAACTGGTGTTCAGGCGAGGCAGTCATTTGAGAAACCAAGGCTGTTGAGTCTGCCGATAAGAATGTGGTGATTGACAGAGTCGAAAGCCTTGACCAGGTCGATGAATACAGCTGTGCAGTATTGTCTCTTATCGATGGCGGTTATGATATCGTTTAGTTTTTTTTTTCTGAGGTATTGGCTGATATCTTTTGATTTTCCCATGATGTCAAGCAAGGAGGCACTAATTTTGAAGGTAGGCCTTGAAATACATCCACAGGTACACCTCCAATTGACTCAAATTATGTCAACTAGCCTATCAGAAGCTTCTAAAGCCATGACATTTTCTGGAATTTTCCAAGCTGTTTAAAGGCAACTTAGTGCATGTAAACTTCTGACACACTGAAATTGTGATGCAGTGAATTATAAGTGAAATAATCTGTCTGTAAACAATTCTTGGAAAAATTTATAAATCATCTGTCATAGAGTTAGTCTGGAGCCTTAAAGGAGAGGTGTATAAATCATCTGTCATAGAGTTAGTCTGGAGCCTTAAAGGAGAGGTTGTATTAAATCATCTGTCATAGAGTTACCTGGAGCCTTAAAGGAAGTGATAAAATCATCTGTCATAGAGTTAGCCTTGGAAGCCTTAAAGGAGAGGTGTAGTAAATCATCATGTCATAGAGTTAGTCTGGAGCCTTAAAGAGACTGTGTATAAATCATCTGTTCTAGAGTTCAGTCTGGAGCCCTAAGAGAGGATGTATAAATCGATAATGCATAGAGTTAGTTGAGCCCTTAAAAGGGAGGTGTATAAATATCTGTCATAGAGTTAGTCTGGAGCCTTAAAGAGAGGTGATATAATCATCCTGTCATAGAGTTAAGTCTGGCAGCCTTAAAGAGGGGTATAAATCATCCTGTCATAGAGTTAGGCCTGGCCTTAAAGAGAGGTGTATAAATCCCATTTCTGTCATAGAAGTTAGTCTGAGAGCCCCTTAAAGGAGCAGGGGTAGAAATTCATTGTCATATATTATCTGGAGCCCTTAAAGAAGAGGTGATAATCCTATCTGCAATAGAGTTAGGTCCTGGAGCCCCCCTTAAAGAGAGGTGTATAACATATCTGTCCATAGAGTTAGCCTTGGAAGCCTTAAGGAGAGGTATATTAAATTTGGACTGACCTGGATCCTTAGTGAGGCCCATTGGAAATCAGGAAAGAGAGCAGGGCAAACCATTGTAATGGCATCATGCGTCAATAGTCACTACCATAAGAGATCCAGGTTCAAGTCCAATTTAGTGTGCGTGAAACCTCTGCCTTTGTAGGACTCCCCAGGCTGAACTCAGTATTACAGCGATGATCTTCCAGAACGTGACCAATGATAGACTATATGTAATACACCTCTTGCCTTTATCTTGGCGGTACTCAAGAGCTTTCAATCACTCTTCTTCCACCTGGGAACCAGCATGACTTTGGTCTTGATACCCTTCTCCCTTGTTTCACATAGTGTTGTCCAGGTATTTAACTAACATATGATCATGCACACGGTTATCGATTTTAACCTAAATAGCGCCCCTTCGTCTCTGGTAATTAAGGCTCAGGAAACCGTAAAACTAATCGTATGACAAGGGAGAAGAAGTGAGTGTGATATTACGAAACCTCTCCTTTAGAGGAGCGTCCAGGCCGATAAAGTATGCAGAGCTGAGTGACAGGGGATGATGTGTAATACACCGATCTACCTCTGTAAAGAGAAGAACATCCAGTGAAAGACTAACTCTATTGGAAACAGGAAGAATGGATTTAATATACAAACCTCTCCTTGTTAGGCTGCCGAAGACTAGAACTCTATGAACAGATGATG